>NW_027481733.1:0-144066 GCF_050403365.1 Sporobolomyces koalae
CCCCCCCCCTTGAGCTGATTCTCTTCTCCCGCCAGGTCTCGCTCTTCCATTCCTCATCTCTTGGTTCTGGGGAGACTTTACGAATTTCGTCGGGTGAGTTCTCGTTCCCTTTGTGACAGAACACGACGACTTACTCCGATTCTCGGTGCATAGATGTGTTTTGACGCATCAGCTCCCGTTTCAAACGTACGTCTCTCTTTGTCTACAATATCAGTGCCGCAATAGGGCTGATCATGACTTCCAAAATCTCCGACAGCTACCTCGCGACGTACTTTCTCTTTGTCGACGTCGCGCTCGTATCGCAGTACTACTACTACAGTCGACGCAAACCTCCTCAAGACTTTCCGCCGCTGTCGGAGAACTTTCCATACGCTCAAGGCTCTGCGATTCATCATCCGCCCTACGTTCATCCTCGGAAAGCATCGAAAACGCGTCGGGGTCGTCCTGGCCGCTCGAAAAGCTACAACCACCTTCCGCGTTCTTCCTCTGCACACACGATTGCTGCTGCCGAAGATCAAATGCGCGCAAGTTGGATGTCGGAAAACACTAGCTCGGCAAGATCGACTGCAGCGACGACTCCCAATCTGGTTCCGCACACACGCGAAAACTCGAACGCGGCGTTCTTGCCTTCGAACCTCAGCTCCACGAGCCTGTACAACAGCGATGCTTCTCGCGAGGAGCCTCCATCTCCTAGCATTCCGGAAAGGGGTAGAACCCTGACCCGATTCGCTGGTGCAGGAGGAACTTTGACCCAGACTTTCGACCCGACTCTCGCGACCATCTACGGATCGCCGTCGGGAGACCAACTCGGCTCCTACCCGGTACACACGGCTCAAACTCGATTGCCTCACCACCACGTCTCGTTCAACCCAGCTACTACTACCACCACGAGCGAACACCGCGCTCCCGTGCAAGATCCGCATCACGAAGCACATCACATGACGAGAGGGTCTTCGAGTCGAAGTCGACCACCTCCGCCGTCGAGAAGAGGCACAGGCATCGCATTCCTGTCGGTGGGACTGTTGTTCACGATCGGGACTCTAACTAGTGGTGGTGGTAGTGGTGCCGGATCATTGACCACCAGAGGAGGCGGAAATGCAGGAGAAGCTTGGCGTGTTCGAGTTCCCACAGGGCCCGACTCGATCGTTAAGCCTCGCGACCGGTTCGTGAGTCTCGAACGCCAACTCCGATACCCGACCATGTTTGTCGAATCTAGTTCACGATCGACGAAGCGTTCGATCTACCCGCTCGACGTTTCTGTCGAGATTTCTTCAATCACAACGATGAGCGCGGCAAACGATTCTCGATCGGATGAACCGTCTTCACCTCGAGATGACACGACCGGTGGAACAGATTGGGAACGAGTCATTGGGAGAGTCAGTGCGTGGTTGTGCACAACGGCATACTTGACTAGTCGTCTACCTCAAATCTGGCGCAACGTAAGTTTCTATCATTCTCACACGATCGCATCAAATCTACAAGACTAATAACGCCTCGCTTTGTCTTGAACTGCAAAAAAGTTCCGTCGACGTTCCGTCGAAGGATTGGCTATGACCTTATTCCTGTTTGCGTTCATCGGCAACTCTCTCTACGTCGCTTCAATCTTGACGAATCCGTTCTCGAAAACCGAACCTGGTTACCTCGTCGAAAGTCTCCCGTACCTGTTGGGATCTGGCGGTACTCTCTGTTTCGACTTGATGATCATGTTTCAAGCAGTCATCTACTCGGAGAAACGGAGGTTGAGGAAAGAATCGCATCATCACCATCGTCAACGCGAGGGCAAGAAGGACCGGAATGGACTCGACTCGGCAGAAGAGGAAGCGGCCTTGTTGAACCACGATCACGACGAAGAATCGGAGGATCTTGAACGACAACTAGCTCGAACTCGAACGAGAAGCAGGGACTCGGATGTCGGATACAACTCGAGATCGAGCAGTCGTAAAACTGTTTCAAAGCTCTACATGACGAGAAGTCGTTCGACGGAAATGGTTCGAGGGAATCACCACAATGCTTCATCACGATCTCGCACGAGGCAACCAAACGATCAGCTCTTCGACGACGAAACTGATCATCACGAACATGAAGATCTGGGGCGGGTTGTACCTCCGAAAACGAGATCAGGTCACAGTTCGAGGACGACCTCGAGCAGTTCTATTTCAAGGATCGGATCAATTCCAGAAACGGGGTAGTTGTGACATAGTTCGAGACTGTCTTTGCCGATTTCTTCATGTTCTGTTCACTTTACCCCGGAGGCATCTCTCCAGATTATTCCAGATTATATCCGTTCTCTCTATGCTGCCATTATGTTGCAATACCCTGCAATCCCAACCCGTTTCAAACAGCAGGAATACCACTCTACAGGGGTCCTTCGAGATCGAGCATAATTGGAACGTGATCCGAAGCTCCATCTAGAATTTTGAACAGGGTCAATCCGTCAGTCTGGTCGTTCCGGGTGCTCTGAGGAAATTGAAAGCGGTTCACAAATGGATTGACGAATCTCGCACTGCTTCACTTTGTTCAAGATGCGTTCGGAAGCCTGTCGTACCGCGATCGTAGCATCTTTAGCCTGAGGGGGGAAAAGAACGGGATCGAGGGACTCTTGTTGGCGCGAGACTCACCACGACGAAATCCAACCTCCACCCGATCCCCTTTGAACGACATTGGAACTTGTAACTAAAGTACGTGTAGTGTCCTTCGAGCTCGGGATTGCGTTCCCTCCACACATCCACCATCCTGCCGTTGGGTCCTGCAGTCAACTGAGCGTTGAACCCGTCAATCTCGGTATCGGTACATCCCGCCGACTTGTTGTAATTCGTTTTCCAGTTGCGAATGTCGAGTGGAGTCGGTACGACGTTCAGGTCGCCGAGCCACACAACCGGTTTCTTGCTATCGAGTTGTCGCAGGTACGTTTCAAACGCTTTGTTCCAAGCCGCTTTCTCGGGTAGAGTCTTCAAAGCTTGTCCAGCATTCGGCACGTCTGGTCAACACAAGTATCAGCAAGATATTGAATCAGCGTTGACGTGGAGAACCCGTCAAAACCATGGAGAGACTGACAGGTTCCGACGAGATAGGTGTTGGCAAATTCCAGCGTGATGATCCGGCCCTCGGACTCTTTCTGAGCAGTCTCGGGTTCAGTGGTTGGGAGCCCTTTCACCACGTTGAGGGGTTCAATCTTGGACAGAATCGCAACTCCAGCTTGACCTTTCTTGTGGTGAATCCCCCAGTACCGGTACTAACAACGCGGAAAGAGTTCAGTCTCGGTCTGATGACTTTCGAGTCCGAATCAGTGAGATAGATTTCGACGCACGGGATAACGGTCATCGATCGAGGGTAAAGCGAGACTATCACATTTCGTTTCTTGCAGAATGAGAATATCCGCATCTTCCGCTTCGACGTATTTCGAGAAACCTGCACACTCGTTCCCCACCTTAGTCAACAGTGTTTGTATAGCCGAGTAGGGAGCGATATCTTTTGTACCTTTCTTCTCGCAAGCCTTCAACCCGGCAACGTTCCAACTCGAGATCCGGATCTGATCGGAACCGCTCGGTCTCTCGAACGGTTCGAGTGGATCTGGGAATGCCGTGTTGTTCGGCAAGTCTGGGTGGATCGGAGTGACGGGAGCTTTCTTCTTGGGTTCCTTCTTGGGTTTCTTGGTCACTTTCGTCTCTTCCTCGTCCGCAGACGACAATGCAGACAGTTCAGAGTCGGATCCTTGAGGCTTGGTATCAGGTGCCTTCCGTTTCGTTGTCTCTGGTGCAGCAGTCGCGGATGCTGCTGCAGTCGAAGTGGAGGCGCGTGGGGCCATGACGAAGACTGGCGTGAATCGCAGTCGGTCAACCGGTCGAGGAACTAAGCGGTATGATGTGCCTAGTAACACACGCGCTCGATGGAGAGTGCGCGAAAGAATGATGAACACAAGCTACAGAGCTAATGACGCGGTACCGGTTTAACCCACAAAAGTAGTGGTTTTGATTCAACTGAAATCGTGCTCCCGATGTCGGTTCCACCATGCGACAATATCCCATACTGCTCTAGCTTGACCAAACTCCTGTGCCCAGTTCTCATGAAATGTGTACAGCGCGTCCTGACTGTCAAATACTCTCGTTCGATACGCGATCCCAACCTGCGACGTATGCTCGACCAATTTGAGCTCGAGGTTGGAAGAGTAGTTTGATCGGTACAGTCTCAGTTCTGTGCCGCATACCAAGCGAAAAGCCATCGAGAGAGAATCAGTCTCGGTGTCTTTGTGCCAGAAATGCCCTCACAGACTCGGGAAAGAAGGATACGATGTACTCACTGCCGAAGAAAACCACATCACCCGTCCTGAGCGCCTGTGCGAGCTCGATTCCAGGATTGCCCCAAGCGACCAATTTCGCGTTCGCGCCCGTGTCATCTTCCAAAACGAGTTCGGTCACTCTACTGTTGGCAGTCTCTCGCGAGTCGACACTTGTGATGACTCCAAGCACCGAAACTGTTACGCCCGTCGTAATGGTTGAACTCGTTAGCGACGCGTACCGATTTCGCAATTGGTCGAGTTTGGTCAAGTCGTGAAGGGCCCAAGGGAGGGCTGGGGGAGGACCAATCGAAAGATCGCACGAAGACGCGTACGAGGTATCGTCATCTTCGTCGAAAGAATTGATCGCAATCATGGATGGTCGCTCAGGGTTTGAAGTGAGATCAAACGTCGTCAAGGCTGCTCCCGTCGAGTCGTACCTCGAGAACGAAACATTGGTCGTCTCGTTCGCTTCGTCGAGGAACGATTTGTCGTGTCGTTGCGATCGTGTGAGACTTGGTTCGGCTTGCGTTCGGCGTGAAGGGGGAAGAGGCCTCGGCTGGCTCGGAGGTGGCAGCATAAAAACTGGAGACGAGGGACTTATCAATTACGCTGGACAAGTCTCCAGTAAGAGGCAGTAAGGGATCACTGACAGCTCTCAAACTCTTGCGTCTCGATGCTCAAGCGAGGCTTCTTCTTCGCTTGATCGCATACGGCGGGGTCGTCCCGCTCGATCCCGGTCACCCCTTGCGTTGGGCGTGACCCCTTATTCCGTAATACACCTTCGACCTGCTTCCGCGGGACACTTCCCTCTGTGAGGTCGGTTGAATCAACATGCGGGGGCGAGAGTTCGACTGTCGTCGTGCTCCATCGAGTTCGAGTTGTCCAGCCGGAGTCTTTCTGGGAGGCTGAGCATTCACGAGTGCTTGGTGCGCCATTGAACACGATGAAGCGGGTCATCCATTTGACGTGGCTAAGCGAGAGCCATCAGCCGGCGCGCGCGTATGTGCTGCCCTTGATCTGACTTCTCTTTCTCTACCTCGACTCCCGTCATATCCTGAAGCTCGCGCGATGGGTACGGTACGAGTGGGAGTCGGGTGTTTCGTCTTGAACGAGAAGAATGAATTCATCGTCGGACTGCGCAAAGGATCCCACGGCGCGGGTGAATTGTCCTCTCGCTCGACACCCTCACCGTAATTGACTTCAAGTCAATCTACAGGTTGCATTCAACTTCCGGGCGGTCACCTCGAACTGACAGAAACGTTTCAAAGCTGTGCGATTCGTGAAGTCCTGGAAGAGACCGGCATCGAGTTGAATCCAGACCGAGACCAGCTCGAGGTGGTCACGGCGACGAACGATGTGTTTGTCGAGGCAAAGAAACACTACGTGACAGTATTTGTCAAAGCAAGGGTCCAGGGCAGGACGGTCGAACCGAAAGTGAGCTTCCTTCCGTTCTCTTCCATCCGGCTTTGTCAAGCATCCCGATGAGACTGAATTGTGTCACAAATGTTTCTTCCCCTTTGCTGCAAAGATTCTCGAACCGGAAAAGTGCGAGTCTTGGAACTGGACGACCTGGGCCGACATCGTTCGGATCGCCCAGTCAGATGATCATGCTGAACGAGAAAGATTGTTCTTGCCTTTGCGAAACCTGGTCGAACAGTATCCTGAAATAGATCCGACTGCGCCGTGTATAGAGTGAGCTTCCAATGGGAGGTATCGCGCGAGCAAAGCGAGAAATGAAAGAGAGCATGGGACTGGCCCATCCCACTCGCACAGCCATAGCTTTTATAGCGATTGCAGACATAGAAGTTCTAGAAGTGAGAATGCACATTGATGATAAGCGGAGGTCAGCGCGGAAAAGGTTTGTGCTCTTTCGGATTTCCCCACCGAAGGCCCGATGTCGCCCTCGGACTTTTCCTCTCGTCCATCATTCCTTAGAGGCGCACAAGACAGCGGATCCTTTGTGGGACAATGCCAGCCACGCCTTCACGTCACACCGACCGAACCGCACGCTCAGGGCGCAGGGTTCAGTCTGAAGTCCCCTGCTTCTCTCGCCCTGGCCTCCTCCTCCAGATCTGATGCAGCCCCGCGTTTTCCTCAATAAAGGTCAAATACACAGAGATGCAGGTAGACAGTAGCGCGGACGAGGCGGACGGAGACGCCGACGAGCAGGAAGACTCGGCGAACGATGGCACTAGGGTCCAACAGTCTGATCCAGAAGAGGAGGATGAAGATGTCACTCTGTGAGCGTCTAGCGCGGATCTTGTCTACCAACGCGGGAACAAAGAGAGTCATCAATTGCCTCCCGCACAGACTTGACTTTCAGAGTCTGTTGAACGTACGCTTCGCTTCTCAACTCTTTGCTTCATCAATCTCCCCTCGGAAAGAGACAATGAGCTACACAAATGACCAGCTTTCAACAGTCCGAGATGAACAAGAAGATCAAACCTCAAGCGCAAGCCGCACGGTCGTTGAAAGCGAGGATGGAAACAATCCTGAACGACGCTCTCGAGCAAGGACATCGCCTGATCGAAGCTCATTCGTCCAAGACGTACGTCTACTCGAGACTCACACTCAGCTTCGCTGGCCCGACCCGTATTCGGATCCGTGTCTCTGCAGAGACCAAATCATCGGAGAAGTCGGACTCGAAGAGCAAGAAGCCGCATCAAAGACCGAGTACCCAGGGATGATCGCACCTGCGAGTCTCAAGCTTGCGGTCGAGAGTCAGCGCATGTCGAATGGAGCAGTTGTCGTCTCGATTGACGAGTACACAAACGAGCAAGCCGAGCAGAACAACGAGTTCATCCAGGATGCTAGGATCGCTCGTGCGTGTTCTGTGGACTGTCTTCACGTGAGTGAGGGCCAAGTAATGCTTAGCAAAGAGTCGCACGAATACAGTTGAAGCCAGGAAGGACCTCGCGGTCACGACGCGCAAGAAACTCGCGAGAATCAGCGAAAGACTGATCGAGGATAGGCGAGAGATGGCGATCGCAAGTCTCCTCCCTGCATTTTCTTGCGACACTTCATCCCGAATCTCTGAGCTGATGTAAGTCCGAATGTGCGCTGCCGTTCCCGTGCCGAGCAGCGTCAATTGCGCGAGGGCAAGAAGGAAGCCAAACACTGTAACGTGGCGCTGCGAATGCGTCAATAGGTGCCTACTGATCGTTCCATGATGCTGTCAATGAGAAAACCCTTAAGCATGCGAGGAATGTGAGAGAACGCGAGAAGCGTGGAAATAACGCGAACGTCGGATCCGAAACCACTTGACCTCCCCCGCGCCCAGTCTCCCACGCCGTCTCGAGTACTCACTCGTCGAGGACAACATGGGTCGACATGCGGTAAGTTCCGAAACGATTAGGTGAACCCCGAGAGCGAGCGAGTCGAGGCAGAGACTGACGAAGGGTTTCATCATCTCTCGTCGCACCTTGCAGGAGCAACAACGCAAGATCCTCGAGCAACTCATGGGACCTGGTACGCCTTCTGTCTTGTCGATTGATTCGCCGAGCACTGACTTTGTCTACTGCGTGTTGTTGCAGAGGCACTCGGTATCGTCCAGAGCGACGTTTCGTTGTACGATCCCAAACTGTGTCATCCGTTCGTAGCCGGGATCTGTCCCCACGATCTCTTCACCAACACCGTGAGCACTGCGAGCCTACCCTAAGCGTCGTCGCGATCACTGAACCTGATCTGCCTTGCCTCGATCTGTTCAGAAAATGGACCTTGGTCCTTGTCCCAAGAACCACTCGGCGAAACTCAAGTCCGAGTACAACGACTTGCTCAAGAAGGCCGAAACCGAAAAGGATGACAAGCAAGTCCGCATCTTGAACACGTTCAAAGCCAACTATGAGCAAGTCGTACGTTTGAATACCCTCGTTTTCTCTCTTTCTGTGTGGGCTTTGTCGTCCCGAACGGTTGTCTGACAAGGCTTCCTTATGTGCAGATCTACCACTTTATCGAAGAGTGCAACCGCAGGATCTCGGCCGCGCAAAGGAGGTTGGAAAAGACTCCCGAGGAGAACAACCGTACCACCGCTCTCGTGAGTGTCGTCGAGTTGAGAACGATCGACCGCAAGATCTCCCTGACCCTCAAACCTGCTTGCTGTCTTGCTGCAACCAGATGCGCGAAGTTGGAGAAATCGAGGGAGCGTACCAAGCTGCGATGGCTGAAGTCGAACAGCTCGGTACGGAAACCCCCATTTCACTTTCCCCTCTCTCGTATCTTTCCCCACCGTGATTGATCGTCTGTCCCCAATTCTACAGGATCTCAGGGTAAAGTCGAAGAGTCGATGGTGCAACTGACGAAAGCCGAAGCGCTCAAGGCCGAGAAGCAAGAGAAGGAACGCGAGTTGACCAACTTGACCGAAACGGCTGGTGCGTCCGGACACCAAAAGTTGAGGGTCTGTGAAATCTGTGGTGCCTACTTGTCCGTACTCGATTCCGATCGAAGGTTGGCCGATCACTTTGGAGGAAAGGTAAGATCATTCCTCTCTCTCTCTCTTTTAGGCGTGAAAAGAACCGCCCGAAACTTATCGCCAATGTCGCCCTCGTGTCGGATTCTTAGATGCATCTTGGATATCATCAACTGCGAGAACTGATGGACGAATGGCGTTCGCGAGGTCCACTCCAAACCGCTCCCCTCCCAGCAGTCGGTACGAAGAACTCGTCGATCAATGGACACGGTCCGAACGGTACTGCTCCCGTTGCTGCTCCCGCCGTTGCGTTCCGACCGATCCCTCCCGAGAAGAGACTCAAACACCATTCTCGAGGAGACCGTGATCGTGAACGTGAACGTGATCGAGGCAGCGAACGTGATCGAGATGGAGATCGTAGGGACAGCTCGAGAAGGTACGAAACGGGTAGCGCTGCTGTACCTACTGGTCCTTCGAGTGGATCAGGAGGAGGAGATCGAGACCGAGATCGGGAGCGGGAGAGGGACAGGGACAGGGAACGTGAGCGGGAGCGTGAGCGCGATCGCGACCGCGAACGCGAGAGGGAACGTGAACGAGCAAGTGGCGGAGGCAGGTCTTCGAGGGATGAACATACTTCTTCATCGTCGAGGGACGACCACTCGAGGAGATCGGAACGTGACAGCAGTACTCGAACTTCTTCTTCGCGCAAGGAGGACGAGGAGCGAAGGGAAGAGAGGAGGTCGAGATCTACCAGGTACGACGATGACCGACGCAGTTCGACGAGGAGGACTCACGACGATGGAGGAGCTGACGATCGAAGCGCGGACAAGGACAAGAGGAGAAGGGTTGAAGCATGAACGAATTCCCTTGTTGAAACGAGACCCGAAATTTCCATGTACTCTCCGAGGTTCCGGTTTGAAAAACTTCGTGCAGACGCTTTCTCCTTTGGTTACAACAGATTGCGGTGCTGAAAAAAAACAAATGGGGTACAAAGAAGAATCGATCTACTTGCCCGTAGACTGCACCTCCCGTTCCGATACTACCGTAGGGGTGCCGCTACCACTCGAAGCGGCCGCTCCATTCTTCTTCGGCCGACTCCGTCCCCATTGGACCTTAACATCATGTCCGTCGACTTTGACTCCAACACTGCTGACCCCTGCGGCTTGTTCAGCAGCTTCTCGGTTGACAAAGTTGACGAACGCGACTTTAGAACTCGATACGAGCACGATCGACTTGATCTTGTTTGCCGGGAACGACGCGGCCGTATAAAACTGTCGAATCGAATCCTCGGTTGCGGTGGCAGGCAGTGCGGTCAAGAACAGTGACGTCTGTCAAGTGAGAAAACAGTCAGGAACAAATATGCAGGACGGTATACAGAGAGGATCCGAACTGACAATGTCCTCGTCAGCTGGAGGCGCCAGTCCTGCTTCTCCGGCATGCTTTGCGAGAATCTTGCGTGCGACTGGGTCATGATTGCCATGGTCTGTCATAGCCACAAGGGATCAGGAACCGCGGTTTACAACAAGATTCGCGTCGACGACGACTTACAGCGATCCTTGATGTTCTGGTGACTTAGATCACCCTTCTCGACGGGCAACTCGTGTCGATACGGACACGCATCTCCTCTGTTGCAACTGCCCTTGGCGTAGAATGAACAGATGTGCGGTCGGTTGCGTTTGTACGAAGGGTCTTGACGTGCGAGCTTCTTGAGCAGTTCCTTGCCGGCACTGTCAGCTTTGCCGAATTGGAACGCGCCCGATTCTCCGTTCTCCTGGTTCGCTTCGACTGTCAGAGTGCCAAAAAGACAAAGGGTGGTTAGAGTAGGCCTAACAAGGTCGTGTGAACCGACTTACGATTCTGCGCGTAGTATTCGCGATTGATATCACTCTGAGGTGCCTTGCTCAGCCTGCCCAAGACGGTGTCGCGCACTTGGGTGGGCAACCCGAACTGCAAGTCGAGTAGGCACGTTTGGCACACGTTCTTGGCTTTCGCACACGTCTGGCACACTTCAGTCTTCTTGTACCTCATGCCTTGTCCTGGCAACCAGCGAAAGACCTGATGACAGAGAAGAGAGCGTGAGGAAGGGTCAGATGGAACAACGGTTCTGCAAGAGTACTGATCCGGCTACTGACCGTGAAGGGTCGAGTGCACACTTTGCACTCTGCTCCAAGCGACTGCTTCGACATGCGAATGTATCTGGGTTCGCGGATACACGAAGAGGATCAGACGGATGCAAGATGGGGGCAGTCAAGCGAGATCTCTGCCACGAGACGAAACGACGTACGGGTTGGGACCGAGACAGGTGTTGCACAGACTCGGAAAGTCACTCGACTCGACTCCCGCTTTGTTCAGGTCAGCTTTGGGAGGCATCGTGAAGGGTGGTGATGCGAGTCGGCAAGTTCGAAGGTAACGATGCTGTGGATCAAGAGATCGGTATGAATAGCCTGAGTGGTACGAGCTGTGCTTGTCAAGACGATCTAGAGTGTCGGCGCGCAAGGCGGCGAATGCTGATCAAGCGTCTCGTACGTGAGTCGGGAACGACATCTTTCGGCTCAACACACAATCGCTTCGGTTCTGCATCCATCATGATCAGCTGGAAATATCCATGGTTCAGGATAATGTAGCCAGAGGAAAAAACAAATAACAAAGGTGTAAACTAAATAATATGTCCGCGGCGACCGAGAATCATCTTACAAGTCGCATTAATTGCGCTGTGACTAACAATGCGTGACATACGTGATCACCCAATCTCACATTCTTGTACCGATACGAGGATTTGGCTTTGCAAACATTGAAGTGATCTAAGCGAAGTACTGCGGCAACATGATAGCATCGCGATAGTTACTCTCTGGCGCACGACTGTCGACAGAAGTAGGAGAAGCGCCAGAGGGCACCGGCTCGTGATAGGTGATAACGAACTCAAGCTGGATGCCGGTCCCGACTAATACGACCGCCGATTCGACGTCGGCACCGGTCAGGCTCGATACGTTCCGTTATCACCCTGTTCCCGGCGGTTCGGATCTCGAGCAAGGACTCGGATCAGGAGCAGCACGAAGCGAGCAACTTCGCAACGAGCGAGAAACGTTCAAGGATGGACAGGAGGAAGAAGGCCTCGAGGAAGATGTTTGGGACGATTCGGATCCAACCGTCAATGTTTCAACCAAGCCACCACGAAGATGGATTCGACAAGTCGCACTCTTCGTCCTTGGCGCCGTCGTGGGAGCTGTCATCTTGTCGAGCGTCCATTCGCTCTGGTCGACTTCGGCCCCGCAGGTTCCCGAATTTCTGCTCGGCGGACCGCACGCGTCCTCGGTATCCGTTGATTTCGACTTTGAACGCGAACCTCCCGTTCGAATACACTATCTCGAAGAACCTACGATGAACGATCGAGCCGCATTGCTCGGAACTTGTCCCATCCCGGTGGTATTCACCTCGGACGAATCTGCTGCCGATATCGTCGTTTACAACTCGGATTCGAACCGTGGGCTCAACGAAGACGAGCTGAAAGATCGTAGGCGGGACCGTCCATGGCAGAAGCAAGTGATTTGGGGGGTCGAGAGCGCCCCGAACCGCGAATTCCTCGAAGCTCATTTCGACAAATTGCAACAAGGTCGGCGCAACGAAACTTATCACTACGAGATGACTTGTCAGTCGATCCGCTTTCTCTCAAATACCTACGAACCTCGTTTCGTCGAAAATTTACGAGTGTAGTACCGCGCCAGATCGTCTAAACTCGACCGTGCCCACAACTTACTCGTATGGGTATTTCAACTATTCGAACCCGCCAGTGCCCTACGCTTCGAAACGCCACGACAAGATCGCTGCGAGTTTCGTTTCAAACTGTCGACCCAAGAACGCCCGCACCCTGATCCTCGACGAATTGACAACTCTGCTCGGCGACAAGCTCGACAATTTCGGGAAGTGTCACAACAATGCCAATGCGGACGATACTTTGAAGCAGATTGGCCACTACGAGGATGTTGGCACATCTCACACGAATTGGAACACCAAGGTAAGTTGAACCGAGGACAGGCATTCTTACGATGAGACTCATGCAGCTCACGAGCCCGTGCGTGCTAAGATCACGACGATCAACTACTATCTGTTCACAATCGCGTTTGAAAACTCGAACGATTTCGGTGAGGACAAAACCTTTTCCTGACCCCTTTTTCCGATCCCTTACCTGCACCAGCTTCTGAAACCTTTGAGGAATATCTCTATGACAGACTATGTGACGGAGAAATATTTCCAAGCGCTCGAGCGAGGGTCTGTACCGATCGTATTTGGCGCGCCGTCCTATTCGACTAGGTTCTTCCCGGCTTTGAACGCCGCGATCGATGTTGCCGATTACCTTCCTACGAACTACACCCAGCCTTCACGCACCGATTCGAAAGAGCCAACGGAATTGTCTCAACGAGCGAAAGATGGTATCGCGCAACTCGCGAATCGGTTGAAGTACCTCTCGAGTGAAGAAGGGAGGGACGAGTACGAGCTCATGCTCGAGTGGAAGAAAATGAATTGGTGGAAAGCTAATCCGCGCAACCCTTTGAGCGAGATTGTCCGAATGGCACATTCTCCGTGGGAGCAGGATTGCAAGTTGGCGGGGATCTTTCGTGGCAACCAGAGTTGGGCGCAAAGCGGGTACTCTATAGATTAGAAATCAATCTCTCCTGTAATACTCTGAGCAGCGCAAAAAAACCGTGTGTTTCGTGCTGAGACACAGACAAGGGAGAAGAAGAAGCGAGGATAAAACAACATTGGTTTTCAATGAGCACGTTTTCTGAACTACCAGGCGCTAGCGACGATTGTGTCTAGCTTTTTGAGAACTTCTTCAGGGGTTCGGTCGAGCTCTTGTGCGACTTGAGCTTGCTTCTGCATCGACAGGGTTCGGAATTGGTTGCACAAGTCTCCGTCGACGACCGATTTCACCGGCGCGAATGCAGACCGGTAGGTCAGGTGGTCTCGACCTGTGGGACCCGCGTAGAAGACAACGATCAGCGAGTGACATGGAGAGGAGTGATACAGAGGGACAGGGGAAAACTTGCCGACGAGAGAAGGCGCTTCCGAACGCAAGTGCATCTCGAGCGTCGAGAAAAAGTCAACGTCTTCACTCGAGACGAACGGTACGAGGACTCCAACAGTTCCCATTAGACCCGTGTACAGCAAGATGTCACGACCTCCTGCGACGAGCGAGACTTTTTGGATCGAAGTGATGATGTCGCCAATGTAGTAGTGCGCGATCAGCTGAGTTCGATGAGGTGCACCCATCAAGTAAGGTTTCTCGTGCAAGATACTCGCGCCGGTCGGATCATTGTCGACGTCCTCGCTAACCCCTGCGGGCAGACGGTTGACGAACAAATTGCCAAATTTGTCTCCCGCAGCGACCGTCTCGTAGTCGACCATAGTGCTCGCCGTCGTCCATCGAGGCGCAGTGTCGTCTGCGAATACCAGGAGTCGGTTTTCCGGAGCTTTGTAGACGGCATACGAGATGGATTCTTGCGCATCTCCAATCAACAGGCGAGAGCCTTGTGTGTTGATTGTCATGATCATGGACGAGAAGGACTTGAGCGTAGGGCAGGGAGAGAGCGTCAAATTTCCGGAATGATGTCAAGAGGTTGTGGCAATTGCGGGCTTACCTTGTTCTCTGCTTTTCTCAGCAGCTTCTTCTTGCCGAGGTCGTACAGTCGCAAGGCTTTGCCAACACCTGCAACGAGACGGCCTTGGAACGCAATCAAGGCTTTCGGGATGTCCTCAACCTCGGTCTATGTAAAAGATCATGGAGTCAATCCACGATGCTCGGCGAGTCGCAGAAGAGAGCTGAGACATACTTTGTGGAGCAACTCGAGACTCTTGCCTTCGTCCGTTACCCGATATGTGTTGAGCCAAGCCTGCTTGCAGGCTCGGGGTGCGAGAGACGTATCCTCGCCCGTTCCGACCACGAGGTAGATCTCGTTGGGTACCGAATGGAACGTGACAATGGCAGCCGAGAATGCAGCCTCGTTCTGAGTCAGATCAAGCTTGAACACCGTTTCGGCCTGTTGCCGCACGCGATAGAAGGGAGCGTCAGAAAATGACTACACATTCGCGCCAGGAGAGGCGGAGAAGAAAAGGACTTGCCGTCACGGGGTCAACAATCCTCACACAACTGCCCCAAGTTCCCGCTGGGGCTCGAGGAAGTCCAAATTCAGCTTGATCGAGGCTGAGCACGTCCTCGTCGATCCTGATCTCGGCCATTTGCAGGTCGGACACCATCTTTTCCATCGCTGGGAGTCCGAACGTGCGATGATCCGATTCGATCGTGTACAGGTGGCGAGAGTAGGGCGAAGTGAGCAGTTTGCGAGGTGTGTACGACAACGGAATCGCAGTCTGTTGAACTTTTTGGCCGAGACGGGGGAAGGTGAAGATTCTGTCGCGTCCAGGCGCTCAAGTCAGCAACCTGCGACAAATGTAACAGAGAACCGTAACAACTCGCCGAAGGTTGTTGCCAATCACACCAATCAAACCTTCCGGGCACAGTTCCGCCGAGAAGCTCCAGGCGTAGTCAAGAGCGTCAAAGATGAGAGGGGTGAATTGAAGGATGCCGCGGTAGACATAATTGAGCCAGGGACGAGACGAGAGCGCGAGAATGGCGGGAGAGCCTTGCACCGTGACACGAGACAGTTTGACCGGCTTTGATCCGAGGAAGCTGAGCGCAGACAAGTCCAAAAGGATCAGACTTCGTATCGGCATTGGAAAGTCTTACAAGCAGCTTACCGTGTCCGGGTATCGGTCAACTGTCGCGAGACCGTGTTGAGTACTGTCCTCAACAGGACACCGTTTGCGAGTCCAATGTTGACGAAAGTTGTCGGGTGGTACTTGTCGATACTCGAGTCGAGAATTTCAGCGACAATGATGGATGAAGGAGCGGCAGTAAGAGCTTGGAGCGAGAGCGTCTCGAGAGTCGAGTCGGGGTCGAGCGAGATAATTCGAACAGTCTGGTCCGCGCATCCGACGGCCTACGAGCACGCATGCACGACATTAAAATCAGACAGGCTAAACGCCAAGCAGGGTGCAAAGGGAGCTCACGAGGTAAGGCGTCCTTTGTCGTCCTTCGGGTACCTCGGCGACACTCATCGTAAGGATTTCGGCTCCCATAGGTCTCCTTTCCTGGTACTCGTTCAATTGACCATCCATGTCGAGCTCAAAGTAGACGATTTCGCCACTCGAGAGCCCAATGACTACCTGCCGTTGATTCGTCGTCGCCGTGACGATCGTGTCCCTACCGCCGACTTTCCATTCGTTGACTCGCTTGTCAGGCAGAATATGCCGGATACCACGCGGGTAGATCTGGAGGAGGGCATCATCGCCAAGCTGTTGAACACCCAGGGTCGGTGCTGACGAAATGAACCCGGTATCCGAAACTTCCTCGATCGTGTCACCGATCGACAGGACCAGAGTACCATTGACGAAGGAGAGAATAATGTAGGCATCGTACTCGTCTGTCCATCCAGTCGCCAGTCAGTCTTGATGGCTCACAGCTCGAGCGGCTGGGAAATGCTCACCGTCAGATTTGATTTTCGTGGTCCATACTGCGATGGGAGCACCTGGCAGCTCCGAGCTGACCGCTTCCATGACCTCGAGTCCCTGTCTCAAGATCCTGAGGGAACTTCTCGCGCCTCGTCCGCACGCCGTGTAGATCTGTGGGGTGTCTTCGCCGAGATAGTTGGCGACTTTCGCATCGAGGACGGGCGAAATGACCTCGAGTTCGTCGGCGATGGCCAAATTCTCGAGTGGTCGAGGACGGAAAGTAGCGATCGGCGTGAGGGGTTCGGTTCCGGCGCCACAGTTGTCGTAATCGGTCGAAGCGAACTCTTCCTCTTCGTCATCGTCTCCAAGTTTCTCGAATTGGTACAACCGGGGGTTGCCAAACTCGGAACCGACGAACAAGAATCCAGACTTGAGGATGCACAGAGAAGACGCGACGGGAACGGTGTCAAAGTACTTGATCTTGAGCGACTGCACTTCTTCCTCTTCGTGATCGATCGTGACCTTGTACAAATCTCCTTCCTCGCTTTGCAGCAAGAAGAAGAATGCCCCCTACGTTTTTCAGATCGTGATCAGCAAGAGATCTCGTAGATCCAACTGTCAGAAAAGAGAAGCGCACCCTCATCTTGTGCATCACAGCGCTCGTGATAATAACGCCTCGTTCAGGGTCCGACAGAGGGTGGCTTCGTTTCGGGATTGGTACTCGGTGCTCCTTCGCGCCTTGGTGCTTGTAGATAATGTAGTCCTCACAGCAGACCAAGACTCCGGAAGGACCATCGAATTTGTCCGTGTTGGCGTTTTGTCCACCAGGTACTGAAGAGAATGGACAGACATCAGTTCAAGATCCCTGTAGAGCTGCATGTCGCAAAGAAATGGCATACCTTGAACGAGAAGATTTGCTCGCGGATCCGTCGGCTCGCTCCATTTCCGCACAACGTGATTCAGTCCAAGGTCGAGCTCGTAGTACGTCAGCATCTAATCGGAACCAATTTCAATCGAGCGATCAGTTGTCGAGAACATTTGAGAGTGAGCGATCGTTTTTACTTTTTCAGCAGCATCAAACGCTGCACCCGTCGAGTCCTGATCCGATTCGGTGTAGTCGACTTCGAGTGCGGCAAAGAGCGGATTCTCGAAACCAACATCGACTCCGACGATCGAGTGAATGATCGCTCGAGGTTTGTGGGCTTCAAGTGGGGACGAGATGGTCAAATTCGCTTCCGAATCCTATTTGGACGGCTCGATCCCGTCAGTATGTGAGAGAACAGTGCGAAAACAAAACAGCGCACCCGGTTCAGGATGTACACGAGCTTGCTCTTCTCCATGGCGCCGATCATGAGTGCACGACCTTTCGGATCGGTCGCAATGTATTGGCCGGGCACGATCCTCCTCGATCCTGATCGTCCGTACGTCTCCTGGTGCAACTTGTTGAACGCGTTGTTGGCAGCATCGTATTCAAGTACGACGATGCGACCCGAGTCGGAACCGAGGATGATGTAGTCTGGCAATAGCGCGCGATTCAGCAATTGGCCGTAATCCCGACGACATGTTCAGGAACCCTGGTCTGTACCTTTGGTTCCACCGGTTAGTTTGAACGGTGCGACGGATCGGATCTGACCAAACGATTCCGCTTCGACGACACTGTCGAGTTTGCCGGTCTGGCCATCGGTCCTGACGAGTTCGAGTCGGGTGCCTCCTCGCACGAGTAGGATGTCTTGCTGTTTCGTGCCCGAGAAGTTGCCTACGCACGCGGCTGTGATCGAGGACGAAGCGAGCAGCGAGTGATTGTAGAGATGCATCTCTTGGCCACGGGAACACGGAAAGAGTGCGCAAGTCGCGGTCGCCTAGTTCGAAAGCTAGTCCTTGCGTGTGGCGGGGGGCGAGTCGATCGAGTGGATGAGGCTTGGGTTCAATCAATGTGGTCAACAGTTCGCGACGACGTTGATCTCGCGCTCTCGCTCTCGTTCCTTCGCGACTCTCGATCACTTTTACTCATGTCGCTGCAAGCTGCCGCAGACGCGAGGAAGGAGAAACTTGCCGCGCTCAAGAAGCGCAAGACGCTCCACGAATCGGGACAGTCGAACGCACTCGAGCACGCCGACACCGACCGGTAACCCGTTTTCCCCCTATTCGCATGCCTTACGCTTGCCGTTGTCCTTCGAGCTGATCTCATTCTCGATTCGCGCGCCACTCTGTTTCACAGGGCCGAAGTGTTCAAGTTTCGGAATTACGATCCCGAAACGGGTCTCGCGAGGAAACATGCCCGAACAGCAGAGGTGGAAACGGTCGAACAAGAAACGGATGGACTCGCAGATCAGGTCATTGCCCAGGACGAACAAACTCGAGCTCAAGAACTCGTGAGCAAACATCCCACCCGTCCTGAAAAGGCCCCCTCCTCAACCCCCGGTATTCTGACCTCACAACCTCGCTTGAAGGACTTGACAAATATTCAACCCAAGAAGGCGAATTGGGATCTGAAACGAGACCTCGACCGAAGAGTGAGATACTCATTAATGCTCTCCACCGAATCTTTTGCTGAAGCTCTCGCGGAACAGCTGTCAAAGTTGAAACCAAAAACTGAAGGAGCCATATCGCAACTGATCCGTGAGACAATCATGACCATTCGTCTCAAGGTGAACAAACCTGCTGACTGTACTCGGTTTGATATACAGGGAAACGGTTACAAGCGCAGAAATCTTCAGGTACCGAGACGGCCGGTACCGAGCTCGTTGCCGGTCTCGGTCAGGCTGGAAGGCGTGATGACGACGACGAAGAAGAGGAAGAAGATTGAACCCCCGATAGAAATCGGCATGTATATGTTTTGTTAGTTATTGTACTCTTTACCTCGGAGTGTCCCGATGAGCTTGTAATCGAGGTACTCTAGCAACCGATGCTTCCCCCCACGTGTCACCGGTCACTTTCATATCAGGCTGTCGGGGAGCAGGAGGAGAGGAGAACCCCTCGGGAGAGAGATGGACATGGCGTTGATTTCTTTCAAAGATGAACCTGTTTCCTGTTGTTTCTAGACCAATTGACCCAGAGAAGCTCGCGCGCAAAGATCGAATGTATCGATGCCGATCTTGTGAGTAAAGGCTGCGATATGCAGGTAATGTTTTTTTCCGGGATGGACAACAGGGCAAAGAACTAGGGAAAAAAAAAAAACAGTCACTACACAAGACCTTGTCGCTTCAAATCCTCGTATGTCTGAGACAGAGAACCGGTGTCAGCTCAAGAGTAATCGCAAGTGCGGGTCAAGAAGGGAGAGATTTCTTTTACCTTTCGGTTGTAGACGTTGCCTTCTTCGTCTTCGAGTTCTTCTGTCAGTTCTGCCTGACTCAATTCTGCTCGTCCTTCCTGTTTCAACTTTTCTGCCACTGTAGCAACCGGTCCAAATGTGATCGGGTCCTGGGTCAGTAGCGATAGGAGGAGTCTTTGCGACAAAAAGAAATATTGGGTACGCACATGCAATCGCATCCTCGATCCTGGTAATCTCGTGAAAGTGCTTCGTGTTTGGTAGTCCGAGAGCTCGCATTCCGAAAGCATGTCGCGACTCTTGGAAATGTCGCTCAAAGTTTTTCCTTAAAAGAACACTCGATCGTCAGTCGGGCAATCCGCGAAAAAGACTTCGACCCAATTCTGGGGAGAGGGAGAAAGCTCACCTTCCCTGGTAGACGTGATCCGAACAGATCTCGCACTTGTACTCGACTCCAAGCCCGTGCAGTTTGTACAACCAGTACGGGATCGGTTTGCCGTCCCAACCGAGTGGCAGTTTCAACGGGTTGTAAATCCTGCCTTCCTCGTCCTCGTCTCCATCTTCTCCAGTCCCGTTCGCACCACTCTTGGTTTGAGCCGCTGCTGCCGCGGCGGCAGCTTCGGCAGCTTCCCTCGCTTCGAGTTCCTCAATTTCGGCCGCTCGCTCCTTGTCTGTCAACGCCGCACGTCGTTCCGTGTTGGACAACGTGTCGACCAAAATGTGCGACAGCGGTCCCGGGGGCACAGTCGATTCCGACACGAGCGATCGAATCAATGCCTCTTTCAAAGCCAACGCTCGGTTCTTCTGGTGTCGCAGTTGTGCGAGTGAAGCCGATGTTGGTGGACCTGTAGAACTGGTCGAGGCGGGATCTGAGGAAGAGGAAGCGAGTTTGGCCGCAGCTTTGACATGCTTCTTGCCAGTCAAGTGGGCAGTATACACTGTCTCCTTGGTGAACGATTTTTGACCTGATCCCTCCCAATACAAGCGAGTTGAACATCGTTTACGAGACTTGAGGCAAGGAAGGATGGCGAGAACCGCCCAAGGCAAAGACTTACAGGCAGCACACCAGATCCCTTCGCTCTCCTTCTTGTTGTCGCCATTCGATCCCGCGTCACCGTTTTCTTGTGTCGATTCTACCTGAGTCCACCCGGGGACCTCGCCCTGATCCCATTTTTGGGCAAAGTCTCGATCTGCGTCTTGCAGCACCTGATCGAGATCACCGAGGGGTACAACGCGTTCGTAAAAGCTCGACAAGTACGACAACAGTTCGGTGAGGTATTTCGAGTATTCGGGAGTCGATTTAAGTTGGAGCGAGAGGGAAAAGGTCGTCAAGGCTTGCAGGAACTGGAGGTACGACAAGCGTTTCCAACCGCCAGCACTCGCGGTACCACTCGAAGACGCGGGTGCGAGGTTGTTCCACTGGTCGTGCAACTGGTGCATGTCGAGGTACCTCCCGAGACCTTCCTCTCCCGTGAACTTCTTGTCCAACCATTCGGGATCGGCACCTTCGAGCGCGGCAAAGTCGACGTCGCGATCGCCAGCGACCCTGACGTTGTTCGTGTCGGGGTACTTGCGGTGGTAGTCCTTGACCTTGGCGAGACGCTGGTAGAACTCTGCGAGGTCACCTCCCGCGTGTTGGCCGGTCAACTGGTCGATCTCGCGCGTGCGATCCTCGTTGGTCGGTTCGAGAGCGTAGTGCAATGCATCCGAGCGGTGCACGATGCGGTTCAAGAGGTCGGACGCGCGATGCGAAGTCGCGAGGCGGTCGCGGTGTGGAATGACCGGCTGCTGCAGCGACAGGAGCAGCTGCGTGAGCGATCGCTCGTACAAGTCTGCATCCTCGGCAAGACTGCGGGCATCCTCGATGATGCTCGAAGACATCACTCGCGAAGGGCGTGGCGGGCAGACAACAAGTGGAGGAAAGGTGAACGATCTCTCTTCGCCTGCCTCTCCCTCACCCCCACCCCGCGTGCGCACTCTCACACCATGTCGGTCAGTCGAGCCTGTCTACACCCCTGTCTCTTCGGGGCCGCAGGCCTACGCGTGGCCGGTTGCAGGCGTCGTCGAATTCCCATCATCTCGCACCGACTTGTGCGACCCGAGCATTCGACTAGACGGCCTCGGGATGGTTCAGGCTGCAAGCTGTGGTCGCTGTGGATCCTTGCGCGTCGGAACCAAGGGCCAGGAACGTGATGCACGAGATGACGAGATGGGAGTGACCGCACGGCCAGCTGCCACCCAGACTTCGGATAGCACTCGGGTAGACCTTCAGTGACCGAGCCAGGTACTGACGAGACTGTGATTCGCAAACAGATCGACACCACGAAAGACAGCAAACTCGTGTTCGAGACATCCGAGTCCGTCTCGGTCGTGCGTCTCGCTCCTCGTTCCATCGCCTTGCTTGTAAACGATGCTTACCTACGCGATTCCAACGAGGACCACAGGCTCCCACCTTTGACGCCCTCGGACTCAAGGAAGACTTGCTTCGCGGAATCTATGCCTACGGTACGCCCTCGACCCCTCTCTGTTCGTGCTTGTTCCATATAGCCGTCCTCACGCCAACCTAAATCGCAGGTTTCGAAAAGCCTTCGGCCATTCAACAACGAGCGATCCTCCCCGTCACCAAAGGCCGGGATGTGATCGCCCAAGCCCAATCGGGTACCGGTAAAACCGCAACTTTCTCCATCTCGATGCTCCAATCGATCGACACTTCGGTTCGCGAGACCCAAGCCCTCGTCCTGTCTCCCACGCGCGAGTTGGCCACCCAGATTCAGAGCGTCGTGCTCGCTCTCGGAGGTGAGTGTACCTCGAGCGATATCTGTGACCCGAGCCTGACAATTTCGCGTCGCACATCTGCTAGATTACATGAACGTGTCCTGCCATGCATGCATCGGTGGAACCTCGATCGGAGAGGACATCCGAAAACTCGAACATGGTCAACAAATCGTCTCGGGTACTCCCGGGCGAGTGTTTGACATGATCAAGCGTCGTCACCTGCGCACGCGCAACATCAAGATGCTCGTACTCGACGAAGCCGACGAGTTGTTGAACCGTGGGTTCATGGACCAGATCTACGACGTGTACCGCTACCTCCCACCTCAAACTCAAGTCGTCGTCCTGAGTGCGACCCTGCCTCACGACGTGCTCGAGATGACGACCAAGTTCATGACGGACCCGATTCGAATCCTCGTCAAACGTGACGAGTTGACCCTCGAAGGGATCAAACAGTTCTTTGTCGCGGTCGAGAAGGAAGATTGGAAATTCGACACGCTGTGCGACTTGTACGACACCCTCACGATCACACAAGCCGTCATCTTTTGCAACACGCGTCGAAAGGTCGATTGGTTGACGGACAAGATGCGTGAAGCCAACTTTACCGTGAGGATTCTCTTCTCTCGTACTACTGAAATCTCCGACTGAGATCATTCGTCTTGATTCTGGTTGCAAGGTTTCGGCGATGCATGGAGAGATGCCGCAGAAGGAGCGAGACACGATCATGGGAGAGTTCCGCAACGGATCGTCGCGCGTGTTGATCACGACCGACGTGTGGGCGCGTGGTCTCGATGTGCAGCAAGTCAGTTTGGTGATCAACTATGACTTGCCGAGCAACCGTGAGAACTACATCCACCGTATCGGTCGTTCAGGACGGTGAGCCCTTCCTTTTCCGAATCCTCGATATATGACGCACGGTATCTCTGACACGTCTTGATTTGCGTGTGTTTTCCTCAGTTTCGGACGCAAAGGTGTCGCGATCAACGTAAGCGAGAAATAAAAAATCAAACCTTTCTGTATGTTTTCGAACCGAGGGACCTGACCAAAACACTTGAATGGGTACAGTTTGTTACGACTGAGGATGTCAAGATTTTGCGAGATCTCGAGCAGTACTATGCCACCCAGGTGAGCTCGTCTTTCCCTTTTTCTACTTCTGTGTCGGACGCTTTACCGCGTAATCTCTGCGAAACATTTCATTGACGCCTCTCGGTTTTTCTGGCTGGTCATGTAGATTGATGAGATGCCAGTCAACCTAGGCGAACAATTGTAAAACGAAAGCAGAAGAAGGGTAGGTGGTTCTATGTAGAAAAATGTTTTTGAAAATCGCCATCTCGATTGGGAACCAAACGCAATCTCGAGAGAGGATCATTCAGTCTTTTCCCAAGATCGTCTCGTGCTGCCCTGTGTACTTTCTCCCTTGGAGTATCTACACTCTGATTGACCTCGTCGAAAGAAGGAAACAGCACCTCGTCAGGTTGTGAGGGTGAACAGAGTACCATCTTTCGCTCTCCCAAAGGGAACCACTGATGGTTTTGAGACCCCGATCACCCTCCTTGGCTTCCAAAATTTACCGCCTTTGCACAGTGTTCCACCGAAGGACTGTCTAATCTATTATTTTTCCGCCTTAGAGTTTTAAACAACTTGCTAACCTTTGTCCAAGAGCTGTCCAATTTGTACATTTTAAGTGCACCTGATCATCTGGTCGCCACTCCAATAGTCGGGAAGCCAGAAACTGTCGGCATTATCGAAAGATCAGGTCGGAGAAAAGTCACAGCTTGCCATCGTTAGCTTGATCAATTTTTGCCACGCGTCTCAAAGCGAAAGGGAGCTTGGCATGAGAAGACGTTTCGAGGCGGCTCCTTGATTCGTTCGACGTATTCCTCACATGGCGTAAGCTGTACCTCTCGAAGCTTTTGCGAACCTCGCGAGCCAGCTTGCTGGAATAAGGTTGCGTAGATTTCGTTGACATTCTGAAACGGAGACGAGATGTGGAGAGAGGGGGAAGGAGAGGGATGTCGAAGAAAGAGAAGACATCGGGATGCGGTGCGAGCGCTTGATGATTGAGCATTCGAAAAAGACATCGATGCAAGCTGCGAACCGCTTCCAGTCGAAAGTCTACCTTGAATCTGATCTGGATCCTCTCGATCTCCAGATTCTTCATGCAGGGGATGTGTCTTCATGACAGCGCGTACGGAGAAGTGCTACGGAAGAATGCTACAAGGGAATCTATCCTGCGCGGCGCGCCGAGCTCGATACTCTTCCTCTTCCTTTCCTCGCCGTCATTATCAACATTGTCGTCGGCATTCACGGCGCATCCACGCGGCTTGCAAGCATCTCGGCAGCAGGGGCCTCCCAGCGGACGTGTTGCGGTCCAGGCGGTTCAGCAATAGCGATCACTGCAATTTCGAGAATCAACTTGTTCAGCTCAACAGCTAGCGCGAGTGACTCATGATAAGGAGAACCCACCTCTTGAGCTTCATGCGTCGGTCCAACATTGCCTCGGACATTTTCCCTTCCTTCTTGGCGCGTCTGAGATCGCGCGTGTCCTCCTCGGTTCCAACATACTTGCGGCCACCTCGTGCCTGAAACTTGAGACTACAGGTCCAAGGAAAGGGGGAATCAGAAAGGGTCGATATTGCCTCGGCGTGAGATGCAAGCTCACATGTTGTCTCGTTCTTGAGCCGACAAGTCACCAACGATCGTGAGTCCGTTGCCAGGTCCCGTCTCGGACTCTTTCGTCTTGATCCCGTTCCTCTCGTTGTACTGCTTCTTTGCTTTCGAAACGAATTCGCCTTGCATCGTGATCTTCCACCGTTCGGTTTCCCCTTCGTCGGTCCCGTCGCACCTCAATTCGAGTTTGCCTCCCGCGACGACATCGAGTCCGAGGTACTTGCCATACATGTTTTTGAGGACAAACTTGCCGCCAGAAGCTTGCGCGAGTTCGATCGTCCATTCTTCCTGTTGACCTCTCGCTTCTCGATCTGCCGTCACCTGTCCCACTTCGTCCGAAGCGAGGAACTTGCCACTCCCAGATCGAAACGTAACCCGGTCGTTCGTGTCGGGAATCCTCGTACACACCCACACATGATGAACATCGGTAGGTTCTTGATCCGATTCGAAATTCGTCGGGTGATCCTCGACGAGCGCTTCGAGTTCTTCTGGATCGAGGTGTGCGAGAGAAGTCGAGGCGATTGCGGCCGAGGTCGAAGAGGAGGTACCGGCCGCAGCAGGCGAGGGGAGTTGAAACGGATACACTTTGCCCGTGGTCGGTTGCAACGCGAGACAGACTCCGCTCGACGGATGTAGCTCTGTAGGACCCATCGTGATGTAACTTGGACCCAACAGGAGCGAGGGAGACGGCGCGGATACCCATCCCGAAAGATCCTCTTCGGGTTGAACTCCGCCGGTTGCGCTAGAGGTCGAGCGAGACTTTGACGAGCGCTTCTTCTTGTGCGAGGTCTTGTCCCCTTTGAATTTGAGGCCCATGATGTAGTTGACGTGAGGGGGATGAGCGACTTGTGAGGAAGAGATTCATCTGCAACAAAACAGCTGTGGCGCTCCTCCCGACACGATGTCATCGCAACAATATCAACAGTGTAGGAAAGAACGATGTTGCATGGTAGAAACGAATAGACAAGGACTGCGACAGGAAAAACAGAAACAAACACCACAAGATGATCCGCGAGTGAGACGCTGCGGTCGAGAGCAGGTCGTCATATCTTCACAAGGGCAGCTCTGACTTCCAATCGTCATCCCAAGGGTGTCTGACGACGGCGCGGTACAGCTCCGGTTTGAGGTCCCCGAGGAACTGTACCACGAGCGGAATGATTTCCTTTGATCGGAGCGGAGGAAAAGTTCGCAAGATCTTCATGGGCCTGGTATCGTTGCAAACCCGACTTTTGATCAGCCAGTAGTTCCGATTTGCGCGCTTCGGAGTTGCGTTATCAACAAGGAGCACTACTCACGTCTTACTCTCGAGGAGTTCGCGCCTCATGATCCACAGTTGCGCGACGACGCACAGCACGTTCAATCCACAACCGAAACTGAGGAGAAAGTCCCACAACTCGAGCACCTCTCGAAGAGGTGGGGTCGCGGCGCAGAACGTCATGATCGAAGGAAACGCGTAAAGCTCGGCCGTCAATTTCGAGCCTTGCAAGTGAGAAGACAGGGCTGGATCAAGCGCCGACAGACACTGGTCGACAAGCTGTAGTGTGCAGCTGGATGCGTCAGGATCGAGCCCCGCGAAAGTCGAGGCAAGGGTTGGGCAAGGGAAAAGGAGAGAGGACAGACCTGCAGGCCGTCGTGCACACCGACAAGGGTTGGTCGCACATATCTCGGAGCTTGGTTCTCGATGAAAGTCGTGAAGCACGCCCACGCTTCGAGCTGCGAGGGCAGGACATACAGGAATGGCGCGGCGAGAACATTACACCCTTGGACGTAGGGGACTGTCGTATCCACCGTTGACAGCTTCTTCTCGGCAGCTAAATCTACAGTTCGAAAATGTCAATCGGTTCAGCTGAATGTCTGTCGGGTCAAGCGCTATCGCGGGATTTTCACCAGTCTGGCGCCAGACGAACGCTTCGAGACATCGCACGAGCTTCTCCTCGCCGACCTTGTCGAGAAATTCTTGGTCGGTCGCGAGTGTCCTGAACGTGTCGTTGCGGATCTTGGAGAACATCCGGCTCGGTTCACGTGAGCTGGAGGGGAGCAAAGATCCCGAGGCGTGAGCGCGGTTCGGTAACAGAGGCCCAGTAGCTCGACTTGCATGAGGTCGTGGTAGGCATCGGCGTCGAGGAGTGGATGTGTGTCGGTCTGAGCAGGTGTCGGGATCACATGGAGGTGCAGAAGGAGCTCCCACACGAGAGGCCGCAGCGCGGACCCCTCGTCTCCTTCGGGTAATCCTTCGAGCAGAATGAGCTAGCCCCGCTGCAGCTGTCACTTCTGTATCGACCGATTCTCGGAGTATGACAGAAGTAGACTGACCTCGCGAAGCTGGGAGAGCCGGTCGGCCCTAGGGTCGACGGGCGGGGTGGTGCCCCCGTCAAAGTCGAGCAGGTTGCGAAACCTGATCGCCAGTCCAGGACGCTGTTGAAGATGCTTAGCGCTCCCGCCCATGCTGTGTTCGTAGACCGGCCTGCGGTGATTTGAGGAGATGGTGCATGAAGGAGCAAGTGGAGATGTCGCTCAACTTGAAGTCGACGCGATCACTCACCTCTCGCACGCCTGCTCGGCTTCGACTCGCAACACTGCTGGGCGGAATGAGATCATGCCGGATACCGCCCTGCTAGACTGTCAGCCCTGTACGTCGATCCTGCCTCGCTGCACCGCACCGTCGCGCTACTCATGTTTTTTGGAATTTCGGTCTGCAGGTCTCTCGGTTCACGAACAGTGTGATCACCTTGTACCCTGCTCGAGCTGTACCTCGAGCTCGCGATCATGCACGTACCCTCGACAGAGCAGCCTCGCTTCGATGTGGGCAGATGTCCCGTCTTCTGGCATTCAACGTTGGCCAGAATACCCGAGGTTGACCCGGGGCGGCATCGGATCGGGTCGACTCAGACCAGTCAAGAACGGGCGAGGCGTAGTCGACGAATTGGAATGGGAGCCGCTCGTTGATCAAAATCAGGGTAACTTGGTAGTTTGCGTCTAGACAGGCCTCCCTCAAACTCATTCTTGGTTACGACTTTCCCTAGATCTTCGCATCAAGCCACACGACACGCAAGCACGTACACTAGCACCGTCATCAATTATTATCGACAATGAAGCAGAACATCTGGACCTCGTCGGAGATCCAGTACCTCATGTGAATGACAACCATCTCCTGTCTGGCCTCGTGAGTAGCAATCTTCTATCGTCAAAAGTGGTACGAGTTGCTGAAACTCTTGCCCCTCTGACAGCATTCCGCACTACCCGATCTGCCTTTACATCCAACTATTTTCCTCAATGCTCACCTTTCTGCTCATCCACCCTTGCCCAAGTCACGCATCGCAACCGCTTTCGAACCTTCAAACCTCAATCGCGGCAACTGCATCGCTTCGGCCCACTTTGGACCATCAACGGAACAGCTAGCAGTTGTATGGAGAACGGGAGACGAGCGGTACCTTCGGCCGACCGCAGTTGCATGGGGAACTCTCAACGAGCATGCTGCAAGTACGCGCAAGGGAAAGTCTCGAGCTCTCGATCAAGACGAGTCGGTCGATGTGGTCGGCGTCGGCAGCAGCGGGTGTGATCCGTTGCCGCGTCCTATCTTCACCCATCACACCCCGATTCACCAACTCCAGCTCGCATCCCTCGACTCGAGCGCCCTGTTGCTAGGTGTGCAGTCTCACACTTCGCTCGACATCATTAACCTCGCTCTCCCGACTCCATTCGATCCCGGCAAAGTCGTTCCCCCTACGATCGAATCGGTCACCTCGTTCTCTATTCCTCGTACGACCATAGCAGACTTTGCTCTCGGCGGAATCTGTCAAGGCTATGGTGAACCTGGATCGGGATTCGTCGTCGATGTCGAGGGCAACTTGTTCGGGTTCGGACTCGACGCAGCGACTCGGTTCAATCGCTCTCGATCTCAACCTGAACTGTTCTCGCTTCGAACCGGACCGAAAAAGGGACAGGCACGATACAGTGGATTCTCGAGAGTCACCTTTGGATCGAACGGAACAAGGAACGAAGCGATCGTCGCAGTTGAAGATCAAGTCACTCTGCACGATCTGAGATCGCCGAACGCTGCGCTCGAACTAGTCGGTTCTCAAACTCTATCGAGATATCTACCGTACGGCACGAACGCTCCTGCATTCGTGACTTCGCTCTTGTCGCGCTCGCCTTCGACAAGGTATACACCAACCTCGATTCACGCAGTCTGCACGACGAGGGATGTCATTTGGATCGACGACAGAATGGTAGGAGATGCCAGAGACGGCGAGGTGTTGAGGTGGAATCATGAACGAGTCGGGGTAGAAAGCAAAGGAGTTGATCGAACCCTGTTCATTCAAGAATTGCCTCCTCTCGATGACAGCCGTACGTGTGACTTTCTACAGGAATGGCTCGAGTGTCAGGATTCGTGTTGACATCGCTGCGACTGAAATCCACAGATTCGAGTCAAGCGAGCGTACAAAGGATAGCACTTGCATCGAGACTCAACCCGCACATCACCATTTACACGATGGGTCTCGATCCGACACATTCCCCAAAGTCGCTCCTCGATCCGTACGACATACCCGCTCCAACCACCGGGTTCAATCGTGTCGGATTGTCCATTTCTCGAACTGTTCGGGTAACAGCAAACGCAACAGAAGAAACAGAGAACGATGCGATGCGAGACGACCCCAACGAGAACGAGGAGCAAATCCGCAGGCGCAAGTTTCTCGAGAGGATGATCAAGGAGCAAGAAGCGACTGCCATGCAGGACAATGCATGGAGGTTCATCGAAGTAGGGATGAACGGGCAGGTCTTTGAACGGCTCGTGAGCCCAGTCACAGCTATCGCAGACTCGCCTGGACAGGAAGTTCTTCAAAGTGTTGCGGTTGAGAATTCGGACAAGACGAGCGAGCTGAGGGCGCAGCCAGAGGTCGAAACGATCAGGCTGGATATGAGCGCGGTCATCGAAGCAACAAGTGGACTCGCACTCGCGGGCGACAGTCTCGCAAGCGAAGATCTGGATCGTGAAGGAGCTGTAGCAATCCTGCGTGCAGCAGTTGAGGAAGCGAGAGAGATCGAAAGTGATGTCGGTGCCTTGACTGCGTCAGTTGAACCTTGTTTCTCCATCATTTGCCTTGAGCTTCACTGAAATTCCTCTCCTGCAGCTACGAGTTGGTTCAAGTCTCTGAAAACGTCGAGGCCGAGCCGTCTCCTCCCTCGGATTCTGAGCAGGAGGACGCCCAGATGGCTCCAACAGCTCGATCTCCAGCGCGAATTGGAGCCTTGCCCCGAGCTTCTGTATACGTGCTATCGCGGGATGAGCTAGCTATCCCTCCTCGTGCTCCGACCTACGCCTCTTCGCTCGACACCCTTTCCTCTAATTTGGGCATTGCGGCTGCCGCCTGTGTTCAACCGTTCAACACATCCTCGACTTCCCACTTCAATCTGTTCGCTCCGTTTCCGTTCTCGCTTCACAACAAGATCTCGGATCACGCCGATCAGCTGCGTCAGACATACAATGTCACGGACCTGAGTTCGGTTGCGTCGCTCGCTTGCGATCGGGTTGCTGCCGATCTCTCGCTGAGCTCTCGTATCTTTCTGCCGCGACCGATCGAGCCCGACGAACCAACCGACACCCCGAATCAACCTCAACCTGCTGCGGAAGAGCCGCCACCCGTTCATATCTCGTATCTCAGGCCCAATGTCGCCCACGATTCGGTCGCTTCTGATGAGGACGAGCCGAGTCGTCCATCGTTCAACTACAACAAGCGCAGATCGCGCAAGAAGCCAAACCTCAACAGTAGAGGTGCGAGGCTGTTGTTAGCCGAGTGGCACGTCGGCTCGGATCCACGGTCGTACGCGTGGTCGAACCCGTATGAGGCAGAGAAGGAGCAGGACGACCCGTATTCGCAATTCAGTCAGTCTCAAACACAATCGCAACGCAGGAAGGACAAGAAGCGCAGAGGATACGACGACTCGAATAAGAGCAGTAGCCAGAGCCAACCGCCAGCGTTGTCACAGTCCCGATTCGAGTTCCCGTCGTCGTTCCCTGCACCACCGTCGAGCTCGCAAACGTACTTTCCATCTTTTGGAGCTCCTCCTGTACTCAATGTCGTGCATGAAGAACCGGCTTCCTCGTCGCAAGATTGGACTCAAGCCGCGGCAACTCAACCCGTCATCTCCGTCACCGGTCCGGCCGGCGATGGAGCTTCTCAACCTCGACGCGCCGACAACGTCTTTGGTGGTGCAAACAGTCAAGTCGTGCCGGGTGCATTCGGAGCGAGGAACAGCGTCTCGAGCAAAGCGAAGGAGAAGGAGAAGAAGAAAGCAAAGAAGCGCGTCTCGGGATTTTGATTCTACTGCATCTTTCAACACCTGTATACTCGTGATACTTGTCCCTGTTGCCAATGAATAGCGCAATCATGTCCTCAGAATCGAAGAGTGCAATCGGCGAGTCATGTAGTCAAAAGCAACACCGCATTATTGACATTGCACTACTTTCGCTTATACCCTTCGAACGCGCCTCCGCTTCAGCCTGCAGTCTGGACACTACAGTCCTGTCTCGAAATCGAGACAGCGTGTACCAGCCATGCCACCGACGCGTTCGAACGCCGGGAGCGATCGATCAACTTCATCAACAGGCAACGATCTCGTCCTGAATCCGGAATGGAACGAGTGGGTGTACGAGAACCGCAACACGATCGCGGCGCTATCAGCATCGTTCTGCTCGACCGTGGCCGGGTTTCCTCTCGATTCCGTCAAGTCGCGCTTGCAAGTGAAACGCTATTCTTCGGTACTCGATTGCGCGCGACGGACTTATGCAGATGAAGGCGTACGAGGTTTCTTCCGAGGAGGTTCGTCTGGAAGTTCTCGCTACCCCTTGAACAAACGCGTAGAAACTCTGTCACTTCCGATTGACATGGGTTGATTCCTCTCGATGCGACAGTGACGATCCCATTGATCACGATCACGCTCGTGCGGACAATCAGTTTCAACATCTACACGGGCACGAAAGAATCGTTACAGCGGAGAGGGTTGGTCAGGCCGGACTCGGTGACATCGACTGCGGGTGCAGGGTTCCTCGGAGGTGCAGCATCCGGTTTGCTGCTGAGTATCGGAACCACCGCGTTTGAATTCACCAAAGTGAGTCAGAATCACTCGTCCAGCAACCTCATCGATCGAGCCTGACACGTCGTGGCACATTCTACCTTGTGCTTTCCAGATCAAACTACGTTCGTCCTCAGTTTTTCACGGCCACTTTCCTGTTGCGAGCGACTGACTTGGCCTCTCGATCCGACGATTAGAATTAGAATATCTGATCGCGATGAAGAAAGGAGTGCCATACGAGCCACGAGGGACAATCCGCGGATTCTTGGATCTGTATCAGGCCGGAGGCGTGAAAGGACTTTATACGGGATTCCGGTTACATGCCATGCGTGACACTCTTGTAAGTTTACCAGCTATGTATCTAACAATGACCTGTGCGCTCATGGTCGGGTTGTCGCTAGGGAACCGGTTTCTACTTTGGAATGTACGACGCGTCGCAATTGGCGATTCAACGCAACGCAGACAAAATCGGCAACCCTCCACCAATATTCACGACGTTTGCTTGCGGTTCTGCGTGAGTCGGCTTGGTGAATTTGCACAGATAGGAGAACCCCGGGAGCCCTAACCTTTCGAGTTCGCAGGGCTGGAGTTGCGTCGTGGGCACTCGTTTATCCAATAGATCTCGTGCGTCGGACTTTTCGTCACATCAGGCCGCTCAAAAAATTGACTAGTTTGCCTCTTACAGGTCAAAGCCAAAGTACAGCGCAACGCGCTCGCAGATGCTCCGTACGAGCGACCTTGGCATGTGTTCCAGCGTTTATCGGCGGGAGGTGTTCGCAAGTTGTATCGAGGGTTGGGTATCTCGGCGGGACGGAGCGTGTTCACTCACGGACTCCTTTGTGAGTCCTTCTCTCGAATCGACGCCCCTTCATCGAGTTGACGGGTCCGTATTGCACTCTTGCAGGGACAATTCTCGAACAAACCAGAGGTTCAATCATCCGAAGGACTGGGCATTCCTTCATTGATGATTCGAGAGAGCAATAGATTGCCAAATACCGCTTATCTCTTGGCGACTCCATTCCATGCTACGCAACAAAGGAAAAATGTTTATAGTACTACAACAACAAGCAACCCTTTCGTACCTTCCTTCTCTATTGCATTGTACTATCGGACCATCAAGCAAGCGCTGCATTAGGCATGCTAGGCATGATTAGAGAGCCTTGTTCGTCAACGTCGGCGAGAGTTTTGATGCTTGCGATTGTTCCGCCTCCGAGGCACCACTCGCCATCGTAGAGTGCAACGGTCTGGCCCGGTGAAATTCCGAGGATTGGAGATGCAAGGTCAATCTCGAGTTGACCTTGTGAGCTGTATTCGGAGAGCAGCGAGACATGGGTAAGCTCGGGTAGGTAGAAACTCGAGTTGACGATACTGACCCTCGCCGTACGACGCAACTCGCTAGCGAATTTGTCGCGATCGAGCGGGCTTGAGCTTGACACGCGACGCCCTCTCGGCTTTCCAATTGCGGTGGAGGATGAGAGGGCGATACGAACGCGAAATCCTTCGTCGTGATTTGCGCACAGCGAAGGAGTGGCGAGCTGTTCCAAGTATCAGGCTCGTACGCGTTAGCATCCGTAGCGCTGATCTTGGGACGCAGAACCGAAGTCACCTCTTGGGCACGACCACGACGGCATTCCTCGCTACATCTTTGCGACCGACGAAGAGCTTTTCAGGCAAGCCTGACAGTCTCGCGCCCTCACCGACCGTGTATCGCCACAGCCCATTGTGACGACCGAGCACCTTGCCATCAATGTCTTCGATGTTGCCAGGAGATGGTTGAATGTAAGAGTCTATTGGCCAAATCGCAACAGAAACAAGTCAGCGAGAAACTCCTTTTCGAACATGGCAATAGAGAGCTTGAACTTGCCGAGAAAGCCACTGAAACCTTTTCTGATTCCAACGAAACAGATCCCCATGCTGTCCCGCTTGTCCTTCGTGTGCATGTTCCACTTGCTCGCGAGGGCTCGAACGTCTTCTTTCGAAGCAAAGTTGCCGAGCGGGAACAGCGTCTTTCGAAGCGCAGAGATCGGCGAAGTTGACAGGTAGTGAGACTGGTCCTTGTTGATGTAGTTTGCTCTATACAGAGCAGGTTCCGAGGGAGAATGGGGTGCCGGCAAGAGCCGAGCGTAATGCCCTGTCGCGATCCAGGCAGTCGGGTCTCGAGCAAGTAAGCGATCTGGAAGGGTCCTGAACTTGATTCGTCTGCTCCAAGCATAGATGGTCGACATCAGCGCGGTCTCACGTGTGACAGCAGGATACTCTCGGAGAGAATGGAAAAGTAGGGCGCACTGATTGCAAGTTACATCGGGATTGGGGGTCAGACCCTGCTCCCACGATTGAAGAGCCGGTTCGAACACCTCAGACCAGTACTCCTTCGACAGGTCAATCAATTCTGGCTCGACTCCGCCGAGGTTTTCGCGACAAATTCTCTGAACATCGCTCCAGTCCCGTTCCCACTCGCAACCTCCTGACCCATTCGCTTCATCGAGAGTTTCCCAATTCCGCATGAAGACTGGCTGCTCAACGAGGACGGCTCAGACAATTTCACTAGGCAGGTGTAGCCAGGGAAGACATACCTTGACATTGTAACCGCGCTCAAGGAGCAGCCGAGCAGCCACACTCGAGTCGACTCCTCCGGACATACACGCATACACTTTCGTGCCTTGGCCCGGCTCGCTCCAGGATGGTCTAGCCACTGACGGCGAGGTATGGACGGACCGAGAACATCGGCTAAGTGAATTTCGGGAAAGGCGCATCAGAAGCTGGGAAGAGATGTCAGGACGGCCGGAGACGGGCTCTGAGCCGGTCGTGCAGTATCGAGAAGCTCAGAACGATCTTGATGTGAGAGGCATTCAGTAGCGTATTCGAGGAAATTCGCGCGCGCGCGCGGCGGCGCTTCGTTTGCCGCATCATCGTACGCTATTCGATCTGCTGATCAATCTAAGAAGGCTCTACCGCCTTGTCAATGTGATCCTGTGGGCCGAGCAGCGCAGAATGGTCCGCCCATCTTGCTTCCCCCTCGGATCCGGATCCGAAGACCGCGCATAGCCGGTATGCATACCACCATCTGCCGACAAACGCTTGCCGAAAACACCCTGAGACGAAGCGTAGGACAGTACGATTGTCGCTGTGCTGAGACCTTCAGGACAAGCTCCTGTGGCACGACGTAGCCAACCCTTTCTCACTTGCCAACCACGTGCACAGTTCTCCCACCTCGACAGCGTTCAGCTTCGGAACTACGATGATTCAAATTGCAAGACTGTCAACAGAACTCGTTGCTCGTCCTTGAATTTCGACAAGATGGTGAAAAGCGTCCAGTGATCTCGGAAAGCTCTGTAGATAGCCGTCTCTTTCCACTGCAATTACAGACCGCTGACCTGAATAGAGCGCGACAAGTATGGCCGTCCGAACGTTCGAGCCCTTGAAAAGCAAGCATGCTTGGTCCCGCTTCCCCTAAACCGGCTCAAACCGGGATAGATGTCCATTCCTGTGCCCTACCTTTGAGAGCTTGCCACCGTCCGCGTGCGAAATCGGCCCACATCAGAGTCCATGTTAGCATCAGCCTGGCATAGATAATGGTCGTTGAAGCTTTTTGCGAGGGGCGATGCGCAAAGAGCCACCCGATTTCGAGCTGTGGTGTTGGATAAAGCAGTCCCCCCGGAGCCGCCCCGAGAGGGTCACAGAGTATCGTAGAGACGCTTGCCTTGGGACCCGTGCAAGGGTCTGACGTGAGTGGAGTCTTGCGAAGCGCTCAGCGAACTTGCGCTCTCCAGAATCGACAACCCTCGGTTTCCCCCCATCACCGTCGAGAGACCCTTCTGTCGACTCCCAAGGTCATTGTACACAGCCTCAGATATTCTGAGCTCTCGACCGTCGTCCCCGGACGTCTCTACGTACGACTTGTGCGAACCTTTCTTTTCTCTTCTCCACCTTGATCCCCGACCGTCATGTCGAATTCTCCGCCGCCGCCGATCACGTTCATCAGCTCGCAAGATTTCGTCTTCCCCGAAGACGGCGTCGAACCCGCCGAGTCGGCTTCGGAAGAGGCCGGCCCTAGCAGGATGGGTGCAGCTCCCGCAAACCCCGCCCTCAAGGGTAGGATGACGGGCTCGGCCAACAGTCGTATGAACGCAAAGCCAGATCAATCGACCGGTACGTCGATTTATGCGTAGTCGCGGGACGCCTGCTGAGCCGGCAACCTCCTGTTTCTTTTTTCGTTGATCTGACTAATTCTCCGAAGTCGCAGTCCAACCTGATTTTGTCGTTCCCGGTCCTGAGAAGAACCCCATTCGTCAGAGTTTGCAACTACCACGAGCGAAGCCTCTCGATTTCTCGACGATCCGGACTGAGACGCCTCGCACGCCAAACCCGCCGCCTCGTCCTCACGGCAAGCCCCGGAAATGGGAACTCGAGGAAGCACCCGTCTACCACCCTACCGTGGCTGAGTTTGCGGATCCGATGGAATACATCGAGAAGATTGCGCCTCAAGCGAAGCAGTTCGGAATCTGCAAGATCGTCCCTCCCGAAGGCTGGAGGCCTCCATTTGCAATCGACTCCGAGGTAAGCCACGGTTTGCGTGCGAGCGCTTTGTCACCTCAAGCTAACTTGCTCGGGATGTGACCAGACATTCCGCTTCAAGACTCGCGTACAACAACTCAATTCGATGGAAGCCTCGGCTCGAGCATCCCTCAACTTCCTAGAGCAACTGTACCTCTTTCACAGACAGCATGGTAGCGCCGGAATGGTCATCCCTTCAATTGCGGGCAAGGCCGTGGATCTCTGGAAGCTCAAGCGCGAAGTCGGCTCTCTCGGAGGATATTTTGCCGTTCGTTTGCGCCGAGATTGTTCTTCTCCGCAGCAAATGTGCTTATCGAGTTCAAACTCCTCTTGCAGGTGACCGAGAAACGACAATGGACATCAGTTGGCAAGGCAATGGGCTACAACGTCGCGCAGAACACGGGCATTTGCTCGCAGCTAAAAACGGCATACTTCCGGATTGTCGTTCCATTCGAGGAGTACGTCAAGAAGGTCAAGCTCAACGGAGGCCCTGCGCCTCCGGATCCTGTCAAGGTCGCTCAGCAAGATCCAGCGGGTACACCCTTGATGAAGGATTTTAGCGACAATCTCGCTGCGCATGGCACTGCATCGCCGAAGGCTTCTGGACAGACAACACCTGGCCCTGAAACCCGGAAGCCCGAAGTCAACACGGCTGTCGAAATTTCGGAGCGTGTCCGCACGGCTTCCGACCGCCTGAACGAAGTTGTCGAGGTCAAGCCAACAATTCCGGAGAGTCATCCCGAAGACGTACGCTGCCGCTCCAGAGTGATAGCATTCTGCCTTTGCGCTGATCATGGGCTTTTTCCCTTCGTAGGCATGCGAAATTTGCGGATCCGAGAGCGACCCCGATCACATCGTTCTCTGCGATGACTGCGACAAGGGCTTCCACCTGAGCTGCCTGTCGCCGCCGCTACGACAAGTCCCGAATACTCAGTTTTTCTGTGACCGTTGTCTTATGCTCAATGGCGCCGACTACGGCTTCGATGAAGGAGACACGCACAGCTTGCACAGTTTCCGTCGACGAGCAGACGCGTTCAAGCGACACTGGCTTGAGAAGAACCCGCTCCCTACCGAGAAAGGCAAGGAGCGCGAAGCTTCTGGCAATCCGGAAGACGACGTTTGGGCCGAGCAGATCGCGATCGAAGACCACTTTGAGCGGGAATTTTGGCGCCTCGTCGAATCTCCGTTCGAAACCGTCGAGATCGAGTACGGCGCTGATGTGAACTCTTCGAAGGATGGGGCGTGAGTCTGTTCTGCCTATCTGTCACATCACCTTGCGCGATCTCATCTTTTCTTGCGCTCGCAATAGTGGTTTCCCCAATCTTGAAGTCCACCCTCTCGATCCTTATTCGCGCGATGGCTGGAATCTCAACAACCTACCGATCCTCAGCGGCTCTCTTCTACGCTACATCAAGTCTGACATCTCGGGAATGACCATTCCTTGGATCTATGTCGGCATGGTCTTCTCGACTTTTGCTTGGCACAAGGAGGATCACTACACCTACTCGTGAGCTGCGCAACCCCCTTATACGAACGATTCGTGGCATCCCCAGTTAAGCTTACTGGTAATCGTCTCTCAGGATCAACTACCATCATCTCGGCGATACCAAGACGTGGTACGGTATCCCAGGAGAGGACGATGAAAAGCTTGAAGCCGCGATGAAGCGAGCTGCTCCCGAACTCTTCGATCAGCAACCCGATTTACTCTTTCAACTCGTCACGCTCATGAGCCCTGGTCACCTCAAGGAGAACGGATGCCGAGTTTATGCGGTCGATCAGCGTCCCAACGAATTCATCATCACCTTCCCTCGCGCTTACCACTCTGGTTTCAACCACGGATTCAACTTCAATGAAGCGGTCAACTTTGCGTTGCCCGACTGGATTCCGAATGGACTCAACTGCATCGAGCGTTACCGCGAGATCAAGAAGAACCCAGTTTTCTCTCACGACGAGCTCCTCATGACTATTGCTATGCACGACAAGGCACCTCGGACGTCAAAGTGGTCAGTTTGCGTTTTCCTTGAGGGCGAGTTTGCGAGTCCATATTGCTCACGCGTATGAACACTCTTCACAGGCTCTTGCCCAACATCCGCAGTATGATCGAGCGAGAGATCGAAGAACGAGAGGCGGTTCGAGCTCTTGATCCTGCCCCGGAAGAAAAACACGAGCCTGAAGACCGCGAGGAGGAGGAGTACCAGTGCGAATATTGCAAGACGCTGTGCTACTTGTCGCAAGTGGTCTCGGAGGACGGCGCCCATATCGCATGCCCCGAACATGCATCTTCGCTCCCCACAGGACCGAGGATCCTTCGTACCCGCTACACCGACGCCGAGTTGATGCAGCTTGCCAATCGGGTGCGGTCTCGGGCTGAAAAGGCTGGACGGTACCCAGACCCTTCGAGCGGTCTCATGGAAGGTCTCGATCAACCTCGTACTTCGTCGCGAAAGCGCAAGCCCTCGGCAGCGCTGCTCGAAGCCGCTGGCGAGCCCGCACACGCTCCTGCCGCCAGTCGGGCCAGGATCGTAAAGTCGGAGGAGGAACGCCCAGAACCTGCCGTTGAAGAGTCGCAAGACGACATTCAACTGGATGACCAAGGCGACATCTCGGTGAATGCGGGAGGAGCCGACTCGACATTCGCCAATTCCACCAACGGGTTGATGCCGTCTCAGTACGCCGCGTACTCGTATCCGAACGAGCAGCAACCCGTCAACAATCACGCAGGGGATCTCTCGACTGGATTTTCTCCGCCGCGCGCTCGAACAGAGCTTTACCAGTAATGAAAACCGACTCGACCCCTCACAATCTTCTCCCTCGATATCTCCTAATCTCTGTCTCGTTCGTCTCGGTCGCTCAAGACTTGTCCCCCAACCCTGTCGTCTTTCTATCCACTGTATACTTGCTCCTCTTTTCTGGGAAACCCGAAGTAATGATCTCCGATTTGGGCTATTGTAGTTTCTCCTCTCTTCTCCTCGCATCTGCATATTCTTCTTTGAATGTTTGCCCTTTCTTTTTGCCATCGAGATATGCCGTAACATTCGAAAACATCGCGTTCCTTCCGAGATGCGTGCGAAAGAAACGCGAGGAAAGCAAGCAACCAAGTACGTGAAGTATTTTAGCATACGATAACAAAAAAGAAAACTCCCGACTTGGTCCGTTTATTCACAACGTCCACCCAAGATCGTTCCCGTTTGTACCAAACACGGAGTTCGACGCCGCGTTCGTGGTCGTGTTTGTACTTGAAGTTCCGAGTGACCCAAACCCACTACTGGTCAACCACCCTCCCGAATTGCCCCAGTACCCTAAATCATCGAACCCTAATCCGAACCCTGGGACACTCGTCATCGAGTTCAAATCGAACGAGAAATCGGTTGGAAGATCCGCTCCAGGTACAGGTTGCAGGGAAGGAGTCAACGAAAGAGTCGCACTTGGGAGGGTGGGTGAAGTAGTAGAGATCGTAGTAGTGGATCGAATCGAAGGTTCGAGTGAAGTCGTTGATGCGTTCGATCGATTGATCGCGTGGTTGTTGTCGACAGGTGGTAGGGTGGCAGTTTGTGGTGTGACCTTTGAATTAGACTTGTTGTTGCCTTCTACAACACGACTCGCGTCGTTAGTTCCCTTCGAGTTGGCAGTGTCGGTCAAAGATTCAGGTTCGTTTGAATGAGCATTCGACGTGGCAGCAGCAGCAGCTGTGGTGTTAGGGTTCGCGGTCGCACTCGATTGAGACAATTGATCCTCTTTCGCACTACGCAAGAGTTGAATGACGCCTGCTCGAACTTTGACTGGATCGGCATCGAGGATCCCTCTCGACAGATTGTAGTACAGCAATTGAAGACCGGCGATCGCGTCACACCATCTTGCAGCGATAGGATCTGGGAGGAAAAAATCCTCGCGTCAGTTCTTGCTTGTTGCGACGAAATGCGTCAATGTTGAACAACTCACAGACGTTGCGGAGCGAGTTGAGGAACGCGCAATCTTGTTGGAAGTACGCCGTAGCTTTCTCCGCACTGTGACATTCTTGTGGCCAATATTTGCTTCAAAGAAGGGAAAAATGCTGTCAGCCAGATCCACGCCGAGACAAGGAGAGGATTCGGCCATCGGACGTACAGATGACAGTGAACTGTTCCTGCTGCGAGTGCAGCGTATCCAGCGAACGGATGGGCGAGGACGATCCCATGAGAAGCGAGATGGGTGCACACGTCGGAAATGATTCCAGCAGAATGTACTGCGACATCGAACGAGCCTTGCCACCATCCTGCTGGAGACGTCGCGTCGCCGTACAAAGGTTCACCATCGACCGGCCCGTTCGCAGCCTAGCAACGCATCGTCATGATCCAGTAAGTTTGAGTTCTGAAGGTACGAAAGGAAAGAAGAATTCACCTTGAAGTCAGCAGGAGGTAGGAATGGCAAGTAGTCGCGATGTAGGACATGGGACGCAGTGGCAAACATGAGGTGCAGCATGCCAAACAACCTCGCGTCCATGCTACTCGTCATACAATGTGCGATCAGGGTCTGGTCCGAGTACCGCAGCTCTTGCGGTAGGCGATCGCCAAACTCGTTCAATTGTCCCGCGAGTGCGAAGAATGTCGAGTCGGCTTGCCATGGAGGTCTGCGGTCGACGTTCCGACCTCCTGCACCAATGTACGAAGCGACCGAACGCCAAATGTCGGCGATCCGCAAGGTGTACCCGTACAGGTCAGCTTCGGGCTCGACCTGGTTCACCGTGGTCGTTCTCGACCTTGGGGGTCGATCTCGAGGAGCAGCTGCGTCGTCTTCATCGTCTTCGTCTTTCCGGGATTGCGCATGTCGAACCGACACACTCCAGGCGGGAGGGTCTGGATCGAACCTTGCACCCATGCCTTTTTTGCCGTTTGCGAAATCGGCATCGCTCCCGGGCATGCGCAAACTCGCAATCTTGGGTACTTTGAGTCCACAGGGTCGTTCGTTCCCATCCGAGATGGTACGGTCGAGTAGGAAGCAAGACCAGAACGTCCTGCGACGCGTTTCCGCTTGGAGCGGGTCGACCGGTCCACTCGAGCGTTTCCTCGCGACGACGAGCGCACCACTGGTCGAAGTCGTTGGGTCTGATGGCGTTGAAGGGTTTGACGTGCGACTTTGAGACGAGTCTCGTGATCCTGCGAGTGAAGACGGAGTCGAGCGTGCTCGTCCCCGAGGATCTTCGCCGAGCGAGGCGGTCGAGTAGTCTACTTCGTCGTCGAATCCGAGTCGCAGGATTTGGGCCATGCGGATCGCTTGCCCTAGTTTGAGCCATCCCGAATGATCGCGACCGGCGGTGAGTTCGTACAGTGACAGGAGCAGGTAGCATTGACAGCGCGTGAGAGACACTTCCGAGTCTGGTAGCGGGTTGCTGTGGGCTGTGCTCGAGTGGGTCGGGAACAAGGGTTTCGCATCGGGCAGTGACAAGAGTTGTGCGGCTAGTACAGCGTAGTACTCTGCTGCTGCGGTGGGGGAAGAAGGATGCAGGTTGCGCAGCGATTGACAGAACCTGCAAAACGAAGAAAGAGGCGAGATGTCAGCCGAACGCGTCGAGGGAGATTCAAGGTTTCGAGGGGAATTTGATGTACCGCGCTGCGAGAGCGAGGATCGAGCACACGAGCTCCCTCGATGCGGTTCCGTTGCGAACCGACAGGAAGAGAGACTGGCGGTGGAGGAATGGGAACATGTCGTGGTAGTGAGCGAGGAAGGAATCGATTGCAATGATGGTCAGGTGGGCGTCCGGCATGATGGCCTCAGTCGGAGTCTGGACGGGCTCTGAATTGACCCATCCGGGCGCGCCGACACTGTCGAGAGAGCGAGGTTAGTCGAGGTGTACTTGCATGGGAATCGAAGGGCTCACGCTGGTGGTCCATGCTCGGCGGGATGCCCGTCGTACACGCAGTCGAGTTTCTTGAGAACGCAGAACGCGCACGCAGGCCACTCTCCCGAGCAACGCACTTTGCGCTTCCTGCGAAGGATGATGGGTCAGCTGCCTGGTGAGATGTGTAGGTGTGAGAGGTTCGGCGGTGGGGCTCACCTGCACGTGATGCACGCGATACTTGCTCTCGCGCCGACCTTGATCTTCTTCTTCTCCCTAGGCGCGTCGGGAGTGCTCCGGACTGCAGAGTGGTTCGAGGTGGAAGCCTTGCGCTTGCCCGTGTCGAGGTTCAGGTGCAGGTTCGCGTGCAAGGTTGGTTCCGGGTGTTTGTCGCGCTTCGAGGCCGGCGGCGGCGGCGGCGGGGGCGGCGGACTCGGTGCGGCGCCTACATGGAGCTGAACGGGAGGAGAGTCGATCGGAGCCCCTTCGGGAGTTGGTCCGGACAACACGCGCGGTGGACTGTTCGAGCTGGATCCGATCGACGCCATACTCTCGGGAGCGCACACGGCGGTGACCTGCGCGCGTGTCCGGCTCGTGAGAATCAGGCAAGCACGTGGGGGTGAGGCGTGACCTTCGAGGCGCGCCGCGGGGAATGATATATCACAAAATCCACCTGTTTCATCATCTTGCGCACTCACACTCGTCGATGCCACGATGCCAACCCTGATCGAGACGGTCAAGGCGGCTCAGAACCTCGACAAGGTCCTCTTCCCGCCGCTGTGCTTCTCGGTCGTCCTACCTGGTCCGTCGACTTGATTCTCTCTTTCTTCCTCTTGGGGCTCCATCTCATGATCCGATTCAGGCGTGTTCCGCTCGGGGCATCCGAATCGGCACAACTTTGCATACCTCGACTCGCTCGGGCTGAGAAGCATCATGTACGCCCCCTAAAGTCTCGCCGGTGCAGTCAACTCTAATCTGACCTCCCCTACCCGCGCAGGTACCTCTCTCCCGACGACTACAGGCACGTTTTCCACTCGATCCTCGTCGACATTTGTCTGTTCCGTCTGACCTAGAACGTTGACAGACCCGACACCCACAGTTGGGCGCTTGACCGCGGACTCGAAATCTTTCACATTCGCATGGACGTTAGCAAAGACCCAACGGTCGAAGTCGATGAGAATCAAGTCGCCGAAGCCCTCGAGCACATTCTCGGTCAGTCACTCTCGAGAATTTCGGGTTCCCCCGAAAGTCGCGCGACAAGCTGATCCCCCGTGCAATCTGTGCAGACTCTCGCAACTTGCCAAGTGCGATACAGTAGCCATCTCCAGGTTCCTATCCCTTGACAAGGACGCTGACTCTCTCTCACACGCTCGCTGTAGTCCTGATTCACGACAACAAAGGACGTATCTTGCCGTCCCTCATCTCGGCAATCCTGCGACTCTTGACCGATTGGACCCTCGAGAGTGCTCTGCTCGAGTACCGCATGTTCCTTCCCCCAGCTGACGACTGGGTTACAACGACTCCTTCGACTACTCCCGGAACGATCGAACCCCATCGCGAGTTGGTCGAGTCGAAACTGCTCAAACCCAAGAAGGAGAAAGAGAGGATCGCCGACATTCAGGTCAGCACGCGATTTCGGGAACCCGGAGGGGTCTTTCTCGACTTGTGACTGAGTCGTGAAATCGTTGGAGGGGACAGTTGATCGACAGGTTCCCGATTGAACGATTGCGTTACGATCCTCGATACGCGCCCTCTTGGCTCAAGCAATCACGATGAGCTCTGTCTTCGTTCTTACGATCATCGACCGTCCTTCACTCCCGATGATCACGATTTTCAACGAGAGCACCTCTCGAGGCAGAACACCTACGCCCTCCTCGATCTGAAGCTGCTCTCCGCATCTCAAGTAGTCGTCAATCGACAACGACACGAGACACACCCCGCTACTGGCCTCGCATGGTCGGATTCAACTCCAAGCTCAGTCAAGATAGATTACAAAGCAAGGGGGGAAGGAGGCCCAGACAGAGTGGCGAAAGAAAGGCGATAGTAGCTACATGATAGAATGACGCGGGAAAAAACAAAACCCAGAGACAATCGCAAAGATGAGGCATTCAGGCCGCAACCTTGTCCCCTCTCTCCTGCTTCTGCTCGAGTTTGTCCTTGTCGGAAATCTCTCCGGTAGGTACCCGTGCTTCCAACAAGTTGCGCTCACGTTCAACTTCGACCTCTTGTGCACGTGTCGAATCTTGGTCGATCTGCAACTGCTTCAACTCGTCCTCGATCTCGAGTTCGATCCCTTCTTCGAGAGGCGTGACACTATCGACCGCTTCCTTGATCTCGGTTGCAGCAACGAGAGTTTCGTCTAGTGCCGCCGTCGTCGCTTCAATGTTTGACAGTTGTAAAGTAGGCAACTGAAGGATTTGTCGCAATGTCGAAGATCCCAATGACAATGCTTCAAGAGTCTGTTTTGCATTTTTTGGAATTGTCTCTTTTTGTCAGTTCTTCGGTTTGCCACTTTATACAGAGTCAGGGATGGTTCACCTCTTCATCACCTTTCGCTCGTTCGATCCCAATCATGACTTGTTCAAGTTTGTCTCGACTCGCAACTCGATCTTGCAACACTCGTTCAAGTCGTTTCTGAGCACCGAGGTGACTCTTGACCATCGTCGTTTGTTTCTTCGCCAAGTACTCGATCGCACGTGCGCGTTCGTTGGCGATTCGTTGTTCGAGGGAAGTGATGTAACTCGAGAGGGTCGAGAGAGTCGATACGAGGTTCAAAATGGATTTGTCCGATTCCGTGATCTTGATCACCGAGTTCGAACTCGTTGTCCGTGGTGCTGCAAATTTGATGACCTGTATAGGTTTCAAACAGTATTGAGCAAAAGAACAAAGGGTTTTGTTGTGCTCAAAAAGGTGGGAAAAGAAAAGTGCCTCACGTCTCCTTCGATTGCGCAATGTCCTTCTCCTGCGAGGTGCGCAACGATGACTTTGCAATCGAGTCGAGAGAGGGTCACTCCTGTGAGAGCTTTCGTTCCAAACTTGTCCCGGAACGAGTTGATCGTGTACAGGCGCGAGATTGAATCGACATGTAGTTCGGCAAACAGAGGGGTCAGGTTACTAGCAGCTTTCTGTATTTTGTGTGAGAGATCCGATCTGTGAGTGAAACAGCTGTCGAGAGGCAACCAGTCGAGAGAAAAGGGAAAAAAACAAACTTGAACGAGGTCCGGGATGACCCATTTTCCTTTCCTGTTGCTCCACTCGGTTTCATCCGCCTGTTCACCGAGATCGGTAGATCCGACCAGTTTCGACACGCTCCACCAGAATGGACGGGACAGAAGCGAGAGGACTGAGAACCCTTGCGGAGTTGGAGACGCGAGATAGGTTTCGAGCGCAACGAGGTCTGAAGATGCTGCCAATTCGCCCTGGTTTCCAAGAGCGCGAAAGAGGTCAACAGACGAACCTGGGGTAAACTCGACGACAAAGAATGGGGACGAACGACGACGACTCCGAGACTCGAAGGTCTGCCAACCTTGTCCCAGCGCAAGTTTTCCCTCAAATCTTCGTCGACATTGAGCACGAGCTTGTCCTCACCGGCGATGCCTGTCGCAGTAAGGTCCGAGAGGGTCTTGCGCCACCACGAGAGTGCGGACGAGTATCCGGTCGGGTTTGCCGTCTTGCGCGCGGGCAGCGACGAGTAGTAGAACTGGATTCGCGCGGTCGAGTATTCTGGGATCGCTTGCAGTGCTGCCTTGAACGGATCCAGTGTCGCGTTCTTCATCGGGTCCAGCTGAACAAGGCTCGAAAGAAGCGAGCGGAGGTTGCTTGATCTCTCTTGTCTCCCTACTCTCGCACAACTCGATCTGCCCGGCTCTTTTCGGCGCGTTGGGCCTAACAGACATCTTGCACGTACTAGCCGGCTCTGAGCGAGGCTATACCGATCGCAGGACCCGAGCGCGTCGTCGTTCAACATCGCTGCAGATACTCGACCATTCGCTCGGGTGACCGACAGCATGCGCTCGTATCGGGACTACATGGCATGTTCGGCATGTCGTCGAGACTACCTCGTACCCGCGGACCCTGCTCTTTCGACAAGTGCTCCTCCCGCTTCGGTCACTACTGCTCCGGTCCCGTTCTACCTCACGAGCTGTCACCACACGATCTGCCATGTCTGTATCTTTGCGACGCATCGAGCTCCATCCCAGCTCGGCGAGATTCGTTCCCCATGTCCGGCTTGCCACGCGATCACTCCGCTCGCGCTGCTCGTGCTCGATGACCCTTCGAACGACCTCGCGCCCTTCTTTGCAGATTCATCCGACTTGATCGAGACCGCGAGGATGGCAGGCCAGTTTCAATTGGAGACTCTGATGGATCAGATCTCGTACTTCAAGCCAAAGTGTCGTCAACAGAAGCAGACCATCTCACGCTTGCTCAGCGAAGTCAAAAAGTTCAAAGCGTGCAAAGCGTGAGACGCTGAGCTTGTATCGAGATACACGGCTGTCAGCACTAACCAGCTATCTGTCTGTCAGCGAGAATGAGCAGCTTCGAGCGGCGAACGCAGCTCTCATTCAAGAGCGACACAGCTCGACGTCTCAGCGGCAACAGCCCGAATCTGCGACAACATCTCTTCCAGCGTTACACCGACCTCCTGACCAGTCTCGCGAACCGACAACCTCTCACAAGAGAAGAGCGTCTGAATCTGGGATTCAAGCGGAATTGCAACCGGACCCGAACCCCTCCCGAGCTCGATCTCGATATTCTTCCTCGTCGTCGAGCTCTCAAAGGCTTTGCGAAGCATCTTACGAACAACTGAAACCGAAACGAGTGAGCCTGACGCCCGCGTCGAGATCGCATCATCGTCTCGAGCATTGGACGCCTGCGCAGTCGCTCGCGATCGAAGACCCAGGTCTGCCTGTGATCGAAGGTATGAGAGCTTCCGAAGTCGTTCGCGTCGAGGATCGAGCCGGATCAAGATATCTCGAATCGAGGCAAGGTCCAATCGTACCTTTGTCGCCTCAAGGGTCGATGAACGGAAGAGAATCTATCCGTCAACACCTCTCGTGTGTTGTTTCCCGCTACTCGTGCCCTCGTATGCTTTGACACGTTGACAAGCACTCCTTGGGATCCTGCTGTCTCAGTTCATATGCGTTCACTCCCTCAGCGTCTAGAGCTTCGAGCCGGCACGGCGCAAACGAATCTACGCCTCGCACGGCTCGAGTTTCTGGCTCGAATCAACTCGTCGAAGATGGTCGACCAACATCATTGCATCCTCTTGATCGCCGGACCGATTACTACTCTGACGGTGCTGTAGCAGACAGGTTGGCCATGCCCCCTCCACCTCTCCCCGCTCCTCCTCTTTCCTGGTCGGGATTCAATCAGCGACAGTCAGTCTCTCGAGAACGACATCCTTTCGTACCCAACTCGGAATCTGCGCGGTCTCACGCACCTCCCCATCGCGATCCCTCGTTCGACCTGTTCGAGCACGATCAAACTCGACAGGCACGAGGAGCTTCTATTCGCAGTTCGAATTCGGACATCGACAGAGACTCGTCGTATCCGGCAGTCCAGATCAGATCAGCTGCTCGAACTCAATTCAGACCTCATTCGGCGATTTGAGCCCGACATCAACCCCAAATTCGGATGGTTCGAGAAATACGCGATACTGTCAAGAAAGAATGTACAAGGTTGCTCTTCAAACCCACAACATGACGACCTTGTTCCCGTAAAACCCTTTGTCAGAACCCGATTGTGTAATCGAAGATCTCCTCTCTTCTACCCTCATCGTATTCGATCCTCCTGATACTTCAAGTCTTTCTCCACCCAAGTGTTTCAAAACGGCTTCGAGGGTTCTCCATCCGATTCCATATTTGAGACAGATTTCATCCGTATGGTGATTCCCATCCAACATTAACGTCAAACTCGTCGGGTACACGGGTGCCGGCATATTCGTCTTTGTCGTAGTCTCGTCTGGGTCAGGGTTTTCGTTCGGAGTGGTAGCGCGAGTTCGAGGAGATCCAAGAGGTGAACCCGTTCGACTCGAATTCTCAAGGTCTGTACGAATCGAGCGACGCGAATTGAGTTCGGAAGTGGTGGTGGTGGTGGTATTACGAGGTAAAGGTGGAGATAGTTTTGCCGGAGCGGAACGAGTTGAAGTTTCTGAATGAGGTGAATGCAACATTTTCATCTGACTGGAATTCGCACGTGCGAATTCAGGTCGAACCGCTGTAGAATTCGTCGTGGTACCTGATCCAACACTCGTAGTCGTTGTGGCGATTCGACCTCGTTCGTCGAGGTTCGTGACCAGTTTGAGCGTGACCGGGTTGATCGATTTGCGATCGACGGTCGTGGTGCGTTTGCTTTGTCCAGACTCGTGGTGATCGGCTTGATTCGAGGCAGAGGTCGTTGGAACGCTCGAGTGCAGAGAAGGATGATCAAGCCAGACCGGGTACGCGTACACACGCCTCAGGAACCCTTTGATGACGCCGAATTGAATCATGCGTCGTACGTCGATCGGTTCCGAGTCGAGCGAGAGATCGTCGATCCATGAAGACACTGTCAATCCGGGTCGCAATTGGGAGTAGTAGCTCAGGAGTGTCGAGAAGGGTACAGGTGGTGAGTCGCCTGTATGAATAACCCAAGGTCGATTAGTTTTGCCATGCGAGTCACAATGGAAGAGGTCAGAGAGGACTCACGTTCACCCGAGAAGACGTATTTCTCGCATTCGAGCCGGACATCGGTCCCTTCGTCATCATCGTCGTTGACGGAATGCGCAACCTCGGCGATATCGGGCAGGGCTGTGTACGAATTGGTGAATTGGAATAGGTCGACCAAGATCACGGCATTGTAATACCTGTACAGACCGTGAGCCCTTCGAATTAGCTGGTGCTGTCAATCAAGGAAACAGAGTCTGACTTACACGAGATGCTGGATCGACATGCGAGCGAGGTACAGGTCGACTTCGGCGAGTTCGGCAATCTTGCGTACGTGGTTGACGCCGTTGATAAAGCTACAGATCTGGAACGCTCGCACCCGTGTAAGTACAAAGTGTGCGGTATTCAAACTGAAGGTAGATGCTGTGAGAACTGACTTTGAACAGGGTCACATCCCAGCTGTACGATTTCATAGACTCGAGGTCTGCCACGGCAATCGGTACGTCCCACAGTTTCACTTGAGGTGGATTCGCGTAGAAAGGAAGCAGGAACAGGCTCAGGTCGGTGTCGAGCAAAGTGATGCTCGTCTCCGAGTACGCGTTCAAATCGAGGTACATCTGTTCGAGCAGGTTCGCCATCGAGAATTGCGCTGGAGGGTTCGACAGGAGCGAATGCGTCTCCTCGAGTTGACCGAGGATGCGGCCGACCTTCCATGCGACGGGTTCGTACACGGAGAGTTCGGCATCGCGCTCAAACACGAAGCACAAGTTGAAGATGAACGAATTGCGATTGTACACCTGTTTGCTGTGATGGTACTTTTCCTCGTCGACGATCCTAGGTGAACGCACGCCAGGACAGCAAACAGTCAGTGCCCCGGTCGAGCACGGTGCACGGGTCGCGAGGGATCGAGAGTCACTCACCGAGTCGGGAGTCCGAGGATTTTCGACGTGCGAGTCGCTTTCGTGATTAAATGGCCGCACAATTCGGGTTTCGGGATGACGAAATCAATCACGGACGAGAAATCGAACAAGACTGGGGTCGAGCGGATGATGGGCTCGGTGGTGCCTGTGGTCGGTCCGGAAGGGTGGTCATGGACGGGATGGGGTGGAGGAGATGCAGGCGAATCGGCAGGTGATTCAGTGCGGGACGGAAAGGTCGACAGGGCAGTTGCGACCGAGCCTTCGGGGATCTGGTACACCACTCGCGGTCCGAGGGTGGGGTCGAAAACGGCTGTCGCGTTCGAGTGTCAGCAGCGAATTGCCCTCGGCATCAATGACAGTACTATCGGAGTACAGGGATGGCCTCACCGTAGAAGCACGCGACCAGTTTGGGGACATACGAGCCCGACTCTTCCTTGAGCTGGTCCTTCCGCGACTGAGCAGGCATCCCGCGTCTACCTGCTCGGTACGAGCCTGCAGACTAGCTCGACCGAGACTCGTCCTTGTACTTTCGACGAAAAGCTGCGTCCTGGTCGAGGTTGATCGGCAGCCAATTGATTCCGCGCGAGAGATGATCGATACCTTTCGTCTTTCAACCTCGCATCCAGCCTATCTACAACAATCATGGCCGCACCTCTCAGATCGGCCCTGGCAGCTTCGAGATCGCTCCTCGCCCGTTCGACTACACCTGTCGCGACCTCCACTTTGCGAACTTTCTCCCAACCGAATCCGGCATCTCTCTTGCGCCCTGTCGCATGGCGTGCCTTCTCGAGCACCCCTGGTAAATGCATACAGTCTATCTAGAATCAAATGGCGCGCGCGTCGTACGCGCTTCGACCGAATTGTTGGCTTACCTCGTCTCGTCTCGCTTGCAGCGCCTCATCACGGCGGCAAGGGACGACCAAAGCCTGGAGAAGGGTCAGTACTCCTCGGCCTGGTCTCCCTTCTCCTGCTCTCAAAACCCTAACTTTCCTCGCGTTCGACAGCATCACTCTGCATTTCAAAAAGCCAGACGGTGAAGTCTTTACGTGCGAAGCCAACGAAGGTGACGACATTGTCGATGTCTCGTGGGAGTACGACCTTGACATCGAAGGTCAGTTCTCTCTTTTTCGAGAAGAAATCTACCACTCAAAACTCCCTTGCGCTCGTTTAAATCCTGACGATTCCATTGTTTTCGGTTAACAGCTGCCTGTGAAAAGTCGGTCGCATGCTCAACCTGCCACATCATCCTCGAGGATGACATTTACGACAAACTGGAAGAACCTGATGACGACGAGAATGTGAGTACCGCTTTTTTTTTTTTTGGTCCGGTGTGCGGATTGTCTCGCACGCAAAAAAAACTCACCTTTCGATCAATCCTTCCCAGGACATGCTCGATCTCGCTTTCGGTCTGACCGATACGTGAGTTGTTCACAATCTCGAGAGTTTGGCACGGTTCAGGCCTGACTGTTTCTTTCAATTCTCTCCAGTTCTCGACTCGGTTGCCAAGTCAAAGTGACAAAAGATATGCAAGGCACGACGATCACTCTTCCGAGTGCAACAAGAAATTTGCGAGTGGACGGTGAGACCTTGCCTTGATCTCGTTTATTTCCACCTCGGTCGTCAAATTCTGATCTTTCTCTTGCACTAGGCTCGAAACCTACACCCCACTAATTGATCGGATCACGAAGCTCAGTGTACATTCTGCATTGTACTCGAATGCACCAGGATTCAGTCCCCTGTCGAAAGAAGAGAGAGAGGGAGAAATTGATTGCACAGATTTCGAGCGGAGAGAAAGGAACAAAACCGAGACGGTCAAAAGCAGCCCACAGGCTTCAAGCTCAATCTGTGATCACGACATGCTTTTTCAACCAAGCTTCGAATACATCGTCTTCGCTCTCGCTCTCGCTCGCGTTGTCTTGCTCATCTGATTTTCGACCTGATCGCGTTTCCGTCTCCGCGAGTTCTTCCTCGTCGTTCTGCTTGCTTCTGGCCTCAGTCATCGATCTGATCTCGCCAAGTGCCTCACCACCCGTGCTCTTGAAGCTTCCTGGGTGTGCGTTGCATGTGCTCGGAGAGATGATGGATGTTTGTGCGACAGCATTGGCACGACTCGCAGCGTTTCCAAAGGCTTGCACCTTCGTGTGTGGATCCTTTCCGGCTTGAGAGGTCGCGCTTTGAGAAAGAGCGCTGTCCACCGGTTTAGCAGAGAGAATCAATGTTGTCGGATCGACCTCCCAAATCTTGCCGGCATCGGCTGAGGATACCTGCTCGTTCGATCCAGTGTCCTCCGAATCCGATTCAAACATGTCGAGAGATAGTTTATCGTTCCTTTTCATCGCGAGCTTTGCGATTCCGGAAAAAGGAGCGACCGTCGGCTTCTTCGGCGCAGGAGTAACCAGAGGCAGAACGAGAGCGTCTTGCAGAGTCGGCGAATCATCAAAGGTAGTAGGCTCGGGGATCGATGCAAGCGGTCTTGAAAACGGAGCAACGACGGGGTGTTTTCTGCTTCCTCTCGTCTTTTTCGTGAAGATGCCGAAGGTCTTCCTGCTGATGTTGTTGCCCGAAGCGAAATCGTCTGGATCAGGTAGATCGTACTGAGCATTGTCGTCGTCGTCCTCGTCAAGCTCGTCGATTTCTTCGTCCTCAAACGATTTCGAAGGTTCGCGCAATTTCGTTCGAGTGCCAATCTTGCCCGTCGAATCCTGGGTCAGCGAGAGCCCATCAGACTGCTTCATCGGGATGTGACGTGAAGGGGGTTTGGCGGCGGCAGCATCGACGTCGACCGAGTTTGAGCGAACTTTGCGCTTTTTCGAAGCAGCCGAACGTCGCGGCGGTTTGTCGAGTCCTTCGCGACAGCTGATAGTCGAAGACCTCTCAATCAGCTGGGTTGTCACGGTAGCATAACTGAAACTTGCCATAGGTGTTTGCATTTGGTCTTGTCCACGCAAGTATGGTTGCAATCGTACTTCCCATCATCTCGCCTGCGGGGCTCGTCGGCGTGTCGTCTGGTGTCATTCTCGCACTCTTGACTCACTGTCGAAGTAGACTCAGTTACACCCTGCGAGGCCAAGAAGGGTAATAGGAACTAACCGGGACGTTTCTGAGCTACCCTCGTCGTAACAGATGGTTGCGGATTTCTTGAAAACGATACGATCGCCTGCTTCACCTTCGGCTGGGACTCCGCTGTTCGCGCCAGGGCGAGGCTGGCTCTGATTTCCGGCTCGGGGGACTCTTCGTTGATGGCGAGAGCTGTTGTCCACTGGAGCCACTTTGAAGCAGCACAATGCGTAGAGCCAGAAGCTTCACATACCTGGGATCGGAAAGTCGGAGGCTCTCGAGTCAGGTTTGACCTCTGCTCGGACCTCGGACCCAGCTTCAAGCAGATCAAGGCTGAGTGAGCTTGAACTCATTAATCCGGACGAGTGTTTGACCCACCAAGCAGATCGCACGAGACTGAGACGACGATGCGCTGACTCGGTTTGACGAGGATGACAGACACGGGGAATGGCTTGATCGAACCTTTTGCAATTGCGGCCAATGGACAACGTCGAAACCTGTGCCGCGTGTACGCGTCAGAAGCTGAAGGAATTGAAGAAGCGAAACCTTACTCGATAAAGTGACCATCGTTTGTCAAGACCAAGACGCTTGCATGGAGGTTCAGGACACCTTTCTTCGTGATGGGCGGCGGTTTCGTCTTGACGAGCTCGATCGACACCTGCGTCTCGATTTGCACGCCTTCGTCGCGAACGTCCTCGTGCTCGATCGATATGCCTACTTTGAATTGTGGAAACATCCGCGCCTGTTCTGCGAGTCTTGAGCCATAAGGGGGCTTGCTGGTCATTCAAAATAAAGACGCTGTCATTGAAACGCTATCACACAGTTCGCGGTAAGAGCTTCAGCGTACCGATTGAGAATGAGCTCGAGACGGTCGGGTGGCGCGGCAGCAACGTCGGCGAAAGATCGGATCCCGGCCTCGACAAGAGCCTGTACATGCAATTAGCCTTGTCTCTATATGTCAGATCAGCCTCCGAACGAACTTTGTAACCTGTGCGAGACAAATCGATCAGCTCGAGTGCCAGCAATCGATAAACCAATGATTGCGAAACTTACTCTTTTCTCCGATGCCCTTCAACTGTCTAAGCACAAACGAAGAGTTGTCCCAGCAGCGTCCATTGAGAGAACGAAGTCTGCATCGCCAAATTGCAGTTAGCGACGAGTCGTCGGTGAAAGCCCGAGCTGGAGCACGCTGACAACTCCATGGCAACCCGAGCAGAGCCGTCTTTCTGGAGCACAGCGAGGTCGAACATTCCTGATGAGGCACAAGTGCCCACGAGCCTCAGTTGTCGGCTGACGGAGAATCTGCGAGCAGTTTGTACCTTTCGCAATTCGCACTGCCGAAGACCAGATTGCATTCGCGTCGAGGAGTGGATTGACTGTGTCAGTCTTGATTTCCTGGCCAGAGATACCTTCGAGTACGAGCTGAATGAGGATCATGATCTACAAAGACCGGTGCGAGGTCAGCAGGGGTAGACTGGCTCGAAGACAGCAATTCGTGGGTTCTGTTCACCCTGTCGGCGGTGGTCGCAACTTTCTCCACAGGAAACCGGGTCATCTGCATGGCCATTTGAGTGCGATAAGTCATGTTCTGATATGTAAGTGGGTAATAACTGACCTTGTTCGCTTTTGCTAAGACCTAACATCCCCGAGAAGCAGTAGTCCATCAGCCTTGATTCGCGAGGAGCAGCTCTAAGTACACTTGCCGCCTTTTCGCCTTGACGCAGACGGAATGAACTGAATTCTTGGGCATTAGCCAGGCTCTCGAGAAAGGTCCGCATGGTCGCTCCCGGGGGCATCGCTTTCAAGGCGACAAAGGTGGGGTGGGAGATGTAAAAACGGCTCATGATCTAGACAGACAGCGAAAGTCAGTTTATGCCGCTCAACGGCGACGTAACTTGTCAGACATACTTCGCCAAATTCTGAGAAGGGCGTCGGCATACTGGATCAGCCTCGCTGGAACTAGGTAACGAGCAGAGCGCGCACGGACCGTTCGGGGCAAGTGATCCGTCTTCGGTCGTGTGGACAATTCCTTCGTCGACCAGCTGCTTGACGGACGTTACACATATCTCCTCAAGTCGGGTGTCAGGCGGGGTGTTGCCGCTGTTGGCGATCGCGTAGTAAGGTGAATTCCTCGAGATTCGAACGTAGAGGAACGTGGAACGAAGCCAATGTAGAGCAGAATCAACGTTGGTGATAGCTGAGCAGTATTCAATTCAGCCTTGGCACCTCTGGATATCAGCCTGGAAGGGGCTCACTCCGCAATGTGATCTCAGAGTTGATGTGCTCAGTGAGGTTCTTGTGCAGACTGAAGAATCGAGAGGCGTAAGATTCGCCTTTTTTCATGGTCTCGGGTGCTCGAAACATGACAAACCAGCTTTCGAGTTTTTTCTGTTTGTAGGTGGTAGCTGAGCTTCGCATTCTGTACTCGAATGTTTGGAAAATGACCCACCTGCGCATTCACGAGGTTCTCGAAGCGGCGCTGGTTCTCCTTTTCCGTCATGATACAAGCTGGCCATTCCGTAGCTCAGTGCAGTGAATGGATCAACGTCTGAAATATATAAAGGCGAGTTACCGATTCCAATTCGGTCAAATTGAGGACGTCCGGCTCGTCCAAGCATTTGTAGGATGTCCATATCGGCATACTCTGCCATTCGACCGTCGCTGTAGCCTTTGGTTCCGCGAATGATGACCTGGTGGCAACGAAGCAGATTATTCGATGAATATTACTGAAAAAAGTAGTTCCAGGGCAGACTTACCATTCTCGCTGGCAGGTTGACTCCGACGGCCAGGGTCGATGTCGAGCCTAGACATAGTATGCGATGTCACTGGGATGGGCCATGATCCGGAAATGTGACGACTTGCAGATGACACTGATCTTTCCCTCTATAAACAGTTTCTCAACGAGTTTGCGATCGCTTTGCTCCATTCCGGCGTGGTGGATCGAGACACCATTTTCGACAAGCGCCGCGAGTCTTTTGTCGTTGATCGTGTAGGACGCTCGATGAGGCTTGGGCCACGCGAGTGCTTGTCCGTGTTTCGCCGAATCGAGACTCGCTCGAAAATCCTTGACGAGGTGTTCGGCAGCTTCAAGGCAACCTTTGCGAGTGGAGCAGAATACGAGAACTGGATTCCCCTTGGAATGTTTCTTGACGAGACTGAACAGCTCGAGGTTGAGATTTTTGGCAAAGGCGAAATCGTTGCTGCTTTTGTTGTATCCGTAGACGATCCTGGGAGCCCGAGGTCATTCGAATATCCCTGTGAGGCAGATGAAAGGGATGACACACTTTTGCAAGGGGCACGGTCGAAACTCTTCGCCGAACTCGAACACTTTCGCAGGTTCTCCATCGGAGGGGTTGCCTGCATCATTTGGAGACATGAGTGCAAGATTCCTGCGCGCAAGTCAGGCAGCATAAACTCACTCAACCAGAGCGCAACATCCTTTATGTTCGGAACAGTTGCCGACACTGCAACGAAACGTGTAAAGGTACCGAGCGTCTTCATCCTTGAGACGACAACTTCAAGCACTGCTCCTCTTACGTCGGTTCCGACGGAGTGGACCTCGTCAACGCTGGGACGGGTAGGAGCATGAAATCTTCGAGCAGCGTCAATAGAGATCGGAGCAAGCGAGCCCACCAGAAGAGCTGCAGTTCCGAAAGAATACGGTTGTGATCGTGCCTGCAAGAGTGTCCTGTCAAGAATACGGAGCTTTTGAGACGCGACTGAGCCCAACCAACCATCTGCGAGTAAGAGCATCCCACTTCTCCGGAGTCGTAACGATGATTCGAGCGCCCGCGACTTCTCTCCAGATTGTCGAGCCAATTTCTGAATCGCCGGTCAGCTCGGCGACTTTCCATCCGAGAACAGCTTCAAATTTCTTCTTCCAGTCGGATGCTCGTTCGGCGCAAAGCGATCTCGTTGGAGCCTGCCCATGCGGGAAGATAACGACCTTGGTATCTTTGGCGATGATTGAAAGAGCGATAAGTGCACTTACCACGTACAAAGCTTTCGAGTGGTCCGCAAAGGAAGTCGTGAAGAGACGTATGAGGGCGAGCTCGAAGAGAACCTGGCAGAGATCGTACGGACGTGAGCGGCGCTGAGACTGCAAATGAGGCAGAATTGGCGGCGCCCACTGTTTTGCCGGCTCCAGTCGGGGCCGAGACTACAACGTTTTCGTCAGACTTGTAGATAGAGTCGAAACAAATGCTCTGAACCGCATTGAAAACGCCAAAACGCCAGATTGAACGGAACATAGAGGCTGTTATGCGCGACACTTTGCGTAAGTGCACTCAGCGGTCGTCAGATCAGAGAAGGCATGTACGAAGCTGGTTGACAGGCTTGAGCTGATCGCCTGTTCGCCGAGTGTTTCCAGCTTGCGGTATGACGGGCACGAGCGCAGGGCCGGAGATCGGGTCCGGAGGGACGAGATCATCGTAGTATTGAACAAGCGGCTGTCCTTGACTCGGTAGGGCGCTTCTGGCGTCAGAACGAGCTGAAAAATCTGAGGATCCAATATTCAGGGCGGCGTCGAACGATATGGCGATGAGAATCGCCGACTAACCCTGTTTAGCTCCTGAATCATTGGAAGCCGAGACCTCGTCGTAGGGAATGTCCTGCCAGAAATGTGCTTCCTCTGCTTGAGCTTCGTTGAATAGCTGTTGCCTGCGCGAAACCGGTGCAGCCTGAAAGTCCGTTCCACGTGTACGCCGAAAAGCAGTGTCTTCACCACTATCTGCGCGCATAGTAGTGTCGCGACGCGTAGATTGGAAGGACATCTGGGATTGCGAGGCTGTCGCAGGTCTCGCGGTCGGCCGAAAGGGAACGGGCGCGGGCAACGGCATGGGCATGGGCCTAATCGGACGAGGCGCAATGACTGCCAGAGCCGGCTTCGAAGCTAGATCTACGCCCGCGCCGCGAGAGAGGCCCGAGAAAGCGTGAGACTGAGCAGCAAAGGTCGAGCTCTCGGGCAACTGATCGTGAGAAAAGTCGGTCCGAGGCGGGGGGCGATGCACAAAGTCGGGAGACTCGTGTGGCTTGCAAAGCGTTTTTGCTGCATGAGACAGAGAAGACGCGCGAGGAAGCGATGAGTGTTGGGCGACAGGAGACGGCGTCGGCGACGAAGAGATCGAATTCTCGAATGGCTCTGTAGCAATGGCTCGCTCGACGATCTCGAATCAGCGGAACATTGTGCTCTTGTCGCATCGAGCGACTTTGGCCCCAAGCAGGCGTGAGGTGAAGACTGACCTGGTCCATCCGAACCTGCTAGAAATCCCGCGTCTTCGTCACGCCATTCGCGCAGGTACTCGAGCTCTTCGGGATCATCGTAAACTGACGAGCTAGACTGAGCTGGCGCGAACTGGAAGCCTTGTTCGTCGATCAGTGTTGGAGAGGGGAACAGAGTTCGGGATGGTGGAGGAGTCCGAGCTTGGCCATAGTGGTCAGCGCGCTGTGGCATAGTCAATCTACCGCGTCAAGCTAGCGAAGGGCTCGAGCAGCGGAATGAGAAACAGTCAAGTGGAGCGAGAATGGAAAGAGAGAAAGAGCCCGGCCTTCCTCGCGCTGATAGAGAGCTCGCGACCAATTCGCTGGTGAGTCAGATGAGTTGCGATGCTGCGAATGTTTGCTGGTATACCCTAATATGAAAGGATCCACAAGAAAAAGCGCTACCTATAGGTCCTCGTCGACGGTCCTCACGTCCTCCTGCCATTGACGCTCGCGGTCCGCCTCGACTCGCTTCTTCGTCTCTTCCCACTCCTGAGCCCGTCGAGTCAACTCGGATTTGGAGTGGTCCTCAAGCGGCGCCTCGATCACCTTGAGCTGGTCCTCGGTTCCCTCGACCCATGCGACACCGCTGCCAGATCGCTGAATGCCCCATCCTTCGAGCTCGCGCCTCCATCGCAGTTCTTTGTCGAGTCGCTCCTTCCTCAACTCGCTCTCGATCTTGGGCGGGTAGTTCTCCTCACTCGTCGTGCGTTCCCTCGAACCGGATGCGAGTTCGCGAGCAGTCTTGATTTTCGGCGGCAGTTCATCCTTGTAGTACGTGCGGCGGTGGTACTCGTGACCTTTAGGCATCGTGCGGTATGCCTTCTTGAAGTGTTCAGGGCGCTCCTCCTGCTCGGCAAGGAAATCGAGGTCTCTCGAGCCGGTTGCAACACCGTTCTCGAGCGTGAGTTCGTGCATCTCCCCCCGACGGACAGCCGCGACGACCTCTTCGTCTACGAGACCTTGCAGAGTACCTTCGGGCGACCGGAGTTTCGGAGCGTCGAAAGGTCGGGTCCGGGACATTAGTAGCGCAAGGGCGTACTCGCCTCCGAGCTTGACATCCTCACGGTGATTCCAGAAGTGCGCAATCTTGGACGGCCAGGTGCGAATACCGAAAGGGTGAGTGAACGGAACGAGGAGAAGAGGGGGTTGAGCCGGGATCTCGGAGGCGGGAAGGATCAGGGGAGATTCAGGTTCTGCGGAGCTCGGGGCGGACGAAGGTGCTGATGAAGGCGAAATGGTTTTGTAAGGCGAGTACGAGAGGAAATTGACGGGTTGAGGTGTGGACGAGACGGACTCGGCATCATCGACATCAAGATCTTGCAGACCGACCGGGAGCTTCTCCTCGAATGGTGCATCCGGGTTCTTCGCATCCTCCTTCTCGAGTTCCCTCGACATGAGCTCGTCCTCGCGCTCCCAGCGTCCGTCCTTTCGCCGCTCGTTGTTGCCTAGACCGAGCCCTTCGAGCTTGGCTTCTTCCCTCAGGTCGATCGGCTCGCCGTATCCTTTCTTGAGTGCCCACAGGTATTCCTTGAGCGCTCCGCGACCCAAAATGACTGTCGCACCGTCCATCTCACGCTTCTCCTCCTCGAGATCTTTTTCGGCCAGGACGGCATTCATGTTGGCCTGTGCACTGTTGACGATCATGACGGTACCGGGCAACTCGTTCGCTGCTTTCGTAATCCGCCGGCCTCGGATCTCATGAATGAGCGTCCTTGCGAGTCCTCCCGGGTTCGTGCCGATCTTGAGGACATAATCAGTGCCAGAGGCAACAAGAATCGGCTGCAAAGCGAGAATGGTGAGTTCCGGATGTTCCTCTGCGCGGCTTTGCAAGATGATCTTAAGCTTCAGGCTCACCTTCATGTAGCGCTTGAACCACACTGCACTTCGCTCCAGTTCTCCATCGTCGGGCACACGCGCTCCGAGGACTTTGACTTTCCGCGGCATCTCGTGACTGTCGAGTTCCTGTTCGCTCATCCACCTCACTTTCTCCTTGTACTCGTTCTGTAATCGCTTGCACTCGTTCCGATCGTACGCGTACAGACTTGTGAGCGATGCCGTGAAGAGCAAGAAGACCGACATTTTCGGTCCGGGTCGCGACGGCCTCCAGTCTAGCACGGCTTGGGGGATACCAAGATACACAAAGCTGAGAAGCCGTCTGCTGATCAGCGACAGTCTTCTAAGCTCTTGGAGGTTAAAGGACGGAAGACTCACGGGTTCGTAGGTTTGGGAGCTGCAGGCGGAAGTTTCCGCTGCGACGGGCCTGGCACGATGGGTGCCTTAGGCCCTGGAGCCTCGAGAGGTGGTGTCGTCGGCGTCGGGTCCGCCATGGCGTGCTGTTCGGAGCGAGGTGGAGCGGAGAGATGAGATTGATTTTGATACTTCTATAAAATATTGGGCATATGCAACACTAGCAATTGTACAACTGTCGTCTCTCCTTGACGTTATTCTATCTCCTTTACTGTTGTCTACTGCAGTCAAAGTGGCTTTTTTCCTCCGTTACTGTAGTTGCCGGTAGAAGTTTATCGCGGCGCGCCGTTATTCAATTTTCTCTCTCAGTCTCGTATCGTCGCTCCTTCCTCGGCTGAACTAGAAGCGCTCAGCCGACGCGTCGGAAACATATCTGATCGCCTGCATACGGCCTCTGTGCTCCCAAAATCAAGAGAAGAAGAAAGAAACCATCGGCACCCACTGCGCCCCCACCTCCTCACGCGCTTGCAGTACCACCGCGAGATTCCGATTCGTACAGGAGGCGAAGAGTCGCCATCCGATGCTCCAGACGTTCTCGCGACCCGAGGCGCTACCGTCTCATTTGCTCGTTTCTCTGAGGGTTCGAGCAGAAAATCCGGCTGCAGCAGGCGGCGACTGTCAGCTTCGAAGCCGAACGAGACCGCAACGTCGGGTATGATCAACGTCAAGATGCTTCCAGTCGCCGAGTGCTCACGATATGTCGCGCGCACAATCATCGACACGAGGAAGATGGAGCGTTGTAACCCCGAATTCGCGAGGAATGTATATCCGTCATTATACAACGCCCTCACCTTCCCGTCGGCAGAAATTCCGACGGCGCACCGTATCTTTTATGCGGCGATTCTCATCCAGCACCATGGAGGTCTAAGAGGGAACACGACCAGGACATGGTCAAACGCTCAGATGCGGTCGCTCACGAGTACAATGGCGTTACTCTCGAAAGGAACGAAAGACGCGTGGGGAAGTGCGCTGCGTTCATACCTCGAATGGTGTGGCATGGAGGGCCTCGAAGATACAGCAAGATTCCCCATCACACTCGACTATGCGAGACTGTTTGTCTCTTCGCTAACGGGAATATATCGAGTCGAAGGAATCAAGAAGAAGATGATTCACCTTCGAGATTTCTCGTGGTGGGCGAACGTCGCCGAATCGAATGACAATTGGAACTTCAATCTCGACCGACTCAAGCCGGCGTACTCGGCGATGGCAACGGTCGAACCGCATCCAAAACTCAAGCGCGCGCCACTGCTCTCGAAACAATTTCAACAGATATTTCAATTAGTCGCAACGAAACACTCCTTGAACGATCGCTTTCATCTCGCCATGCTTACGGTGACTATCATCGGCTTCACCTGCTTACTGCGGTCGGAAGAATTCACATTCAAAGGAAAATTCGCGGCCGCGGATGAACTCGACAAGAAGCCAAGGGGGAAAAACGTCGTCAGACTCCGAGATGGCAGAGGGTTCAACGTATATCTGCCATGGGACAAGGTTCAGAAGAACAATGGCACGCAAATCTCCGTCGTCGACGGCGTTCTCAATCTCAATGGCGCAACCCTCCTCGCAATGCATCTGGACAAAAACGAAATCAGGGAAGATGATTTCGTCTGGTCATATATCGCAGGAAGAGGAATGCAAAAAGGACACCGAATGCTCATTAACAAGGCATCGTGGTTGAACTGGTTCAATGACCGACTCGCCGAAATCAATGAGCGCCCACTCCAGGGTCACTCCATCCGCATCGGAGGTGCTACCCAAATGCTCCTGAATGGGGTGGATCCGAACGTGGTCAAATCGCTTGGCCGCTGGTCGGCGAAGACATCCTTTTATAAGTACTGGCGTCATGTAAACGCCCTGGTTTCTAGCAGATTGATAGGAGTCGATACAGTTGACGTCCCGGAAGAGGATGTACAAGACTTGTATGCTCTACCTTGACCATGAAAGAACGAGCTCTGCCGATTTGTGGGTGGTCTCGGTCGTGCCAGATCAGGCTCAAACTCGACCGGCTTCGCTCTCGGGATGCTCGAGTTTGCCCTGCTACGACCGTGCGTTCGCAGAGAGACGAAGCTATCGTAGACAGACGAAAGCTTCTCCCTCTCTCACCCACAAAAATTCTAGTAGCTGTCGCAGAAATGAAGCGAAGGCCCAATCGTGCGTGAGAAGACAGCACATGGGTAGGGGGGCTGGCGAACAGCTGTCTGGCATGCATGATAGCAAGCGAAATGGATAGCGACTCGAGAGGAAAATGATATCTCGAAAATTCTGAGACAAAAGAAGAGATTGAGAAAAAGCGGCGGGGACTCCCCACGCCACCACATCTAACAACCTCTCGAAGTCGATAGGCAGTTCGCACAGCTGCTATACCAAATTCTCTTTTTTGCCTCCCGCCCACCCCAACAAAATTTTACGAACGTACGGATGGGACTTAACTCGAGGGATGGGATGCTCGAGTTTGCCCTGCTACGACCGTAGATTTGAGTGCTGCGCGCGGCAGAGTAGACTCACTTGAACGATAGTCAGTTCATTCAACACTTGACGGCTCCTCGCGACCTCGATTTTCCAACGTTTCCAAGCACGCTTTTCTCGCGTCGATGTTTGGATACGCACCGTATTGTAGGCACTCGTCAACTGAAAGCATCTTCCAGTTGACCATATCCGACGTTGCGGACTCGTTCTGTTTCGTTGTTGCTGACAGTCGCCGCTTTGCGCGGCCGTAGATTTCTCGTGACGGCGAGGTGGGAAAAAAAGGCTTGTGTGCGCTAGTTTTCCTCGACTTCCAGTTCGTAGCACGAGTCGTGATATCTATGAGCAATACAGATGAGTCGAGAGCCGTGTCATCGGGACTCGGGCTATGGTCGTCTGCCTAACCTTGAAGTATCGCTCGCTTCCTTGCACGCACGTCCCCCCGGCGGCCTGAATCTTCGCGCAAACTGGCCTTCTCCTTTCGAGCTCTTGGTTCTCGTGTATCTTCCTGAGGGCCCTGTGCAACGAATTTTTCCTACCCGGCCATGCTGTCTGAGATCAACTTCGAGACCCTCTCCGGCTATTTTTGCGCGGGTTCTTACGAGTCATTCCGCGGCGCGTATACTTCCGGCGGATTCGAGTCTGACAATCGGGACTAGTACTGCAGATACGAATCTAGTAGGGTCTACACATATGGCACTAGTTTCCAGGCTATTCCTCATCAAACGGGTTCTTGACATACTCCAATTCGTCTGAATCGTCGCTCTCGTTACCGGCGTCGGGCTTCTTCTCGGACGGGTGGGCAAGCGGACTCTTGACGCGTTCGTTACCGGCAGAGCTTGACGACCTGTGGAGCTTGTCGTCGTCGAGAAGCGAGACGGACCTTCGCGGCAGGAGTCCAATCTTGGCTGTCCAGACCACGCGCTTCGTGGTGAGTACAAAGACATACTGACATCCGAACGTTAAAGGCAGAGAGGAACGTACAGAAATCCTTGCGGGGATCCTTTGGAGCAGGAACTATGGTCGGAGACGGTGTAGAGTCGGCAGCCTCCGATACGTGCCTCTCTTCGGCGTCGGCTGATGCTCCAGGCGAAGCGGGCTTCGTCTCGGAGGCGGGAGTATCATTTCTATTGATCGTGATAGGTGCATCTGCCGCAGTCTTGTTGTCAAAGTCCTTAAAGTACGAGTCGATCGATTCCGCAGGCGTATGTGGTTGGCGGGGTTGCGGCGAAGGATTCGGTGAAGGGTCGTTGTCGTCACCAACTGTGGCAAAGACACACATTCAGCGTCAACTTTCCTGAGATTCCGTTCTACAGAGAGCGTCCGTACTCGTGAAGGAATCGTTGGTGTCTTGGCGGTGAAGGGTATCGCGAGGCGTGATCAGCGAGGAAGTGCGAGGAGGCGCATTCGCTGGTCTCGGCAAAGGTTCCGGTGCAGTCCATTGAGCTCCAGTACGAGGCGAGCCAAAGTTTGCGGAAGAAGCGGGTTTCGGGGGAGGTTGGGGAGGTCGATCAGCACTGGACGGCGACCTATTTCGCCTCGAGAGGATCAATACGAGATAGATGCAAACGACGTCTACATGCTCCGGAGAAAGGAGAGCTCACGCTGATTGCTGGATGAGGTCATCGATCCTTCCGACCTGCTCCTTCATTTTGCTCATGAAGCTGCCAAAACTCTTCTTGCCTTGTTCTGCGAGCTTTGAGCTGCAATAGATCGCGCGACGGATCAGCCGCATAGCAATTTAAACTATCGGAAATAACTTGCAAGTTTTCGGCGAGAACATCAAGCTCGTCCCTCTCGTCTTCTTCTCGGGCGGGCCCCCTCTGTTGCGTTTGCGAAGTGCCTGCTGTCGGAGGTGCCCAGGTGCCGTGGCCGTCTCGAGATCCGTCGGTGGTTGCTCGCTTTCGCTTCGGGACGTAAGCCTGGTAGGTCAGTGGCACGGCCTGCTGTTGGTGAGACTGCTGGTTCGGTTGTGACTGCTGTCGCTGAGCTCTCTGCTGTCGATACTGCAACTGGTCTTCCTCTGCAAGCTGGCGAGCGAGTTCGGCATCAAGGTCGACTTGTTCGAGCTGGTCACCCTCACGCGCGAGATCAGCTTGCTAATGCGAACGGTACCACACAGGCTGAGAGACCTTACCTCTCCATGTTGCACGTGATCATCTTTGAACTCAGGGTTGTTCATGTCGAGCAAGGTCTCGGTCGCAGCTTGCAGGTTACCCGAGTGCGCCTCGAGCACGGCGTCCAGAATATCATCGCTCGTACTGGGGAAGAGAGCTCTTAACGGTGCGAGGTTCGCATGGGTTGCATCTGGTGAGAGCGGAGGAGAAGATGATGATGACATCGGTTCGTCGGCACGAGTGGTGGGGACCTCGACTGCTGCCTGCGTGTTCACGGCTTCGCCATCGACACTGTGACCTCCCTCTATCGTCGAATGCGTGGGGCTCGACATGGCTCGGGGCGCCGTTATTGCGAGAGGGTCTGAGAGCCCGCAGCGCAAACTGCTGCAAGATGTCGCGCGACTTTCGCAACTCGCTCTACCAAATTTCTGAACGAGATGCGCACGGGTTTGAGCCTTCCCTGAGTCAATCTTGAACCCACTATGCGCGGTAAATATTTATTCGTATTACGGTTTACCCCGCTCGGAAATTTTGTCGAACGTGCGTCGCCGTACCGGTCCCGACGCCTGCTCTGATCAGTCGTCTCAGAACGCGCCCTCTCCCAATTCTCGTGCTGGCGTCGAATCCACGGCAACCTGAGCGAGCGCGGTCACTGGTGCGAGCGCAACTTGTTCCGACCTCTCCGACGAGTCTCAACCCGGCTGCCAATTCCCGTACCACGCGATGAAATTCGGCAAAACCCTCCAGGCGCAAATCTTTGCACAGAATGGGTTCCCAGGCTGGAGCAGCTACTTCTGTGACTACAAAGGGTTGAAAAAGGTCCGTCCATCTCTCGCCGCGAGGCTGTACGGCGGGTTGCCCGTGACTCAAGTCGTCCCGCCGCACGCAGATCATCAACTCGTTGGCGAAAGGTAGACCTGCGGATGCCGCATTACTCGCAGCTGGAGTGCGTCCACCCCGCCCCGTGTCTGATCAGCCCGTCCTCAGCTCCACTTCCGATCCGAATGGTCCTGCGAGCGCATCCCCTGCTTCAGTTGTGCCAGGCGAACCGCAGCAGCCGTTTGAGGCAACGTCCACGGCAGCTCAGCTGTTTGCACATGCCGCAACGGTCAACGGCGTCATGGTGGCCGAAGGTGAACAAGGGACTCTGCTCCAAGCGCACAAGGCTGCATTCTTCTTCAAGCTTGAGCGTGAACTTGAAAAGGTTAGTATCGTACCTGAGCGGGGGCGCGATTCGTGCATGAATGCTGATCAACGCGATCCGATGATAGATCAACGATTTCTACTACCAGCGAGAGTCGGCCCTCAAAGTGCGATTACGAACTCTGATCGACAAGCGCAAGCTGCTGGCATCGACTCTGGCCGATCCCAACAACCCAACCAAATTCAAGGCGCTCACTCGTGACAGCAGCAACTTTGGAGCTCTTTACGAAGGCTTTGTGAATTTTGAGCGAGATCTTGGTCGGCTGCAGGTATGTTCCTATCACGCATCAAGATCGATGGTCCACTCCTGGAACACTTTGGTGCTGTCAGACCTATATCGAATTGAACGCGACGGCCTTTCGCAAGATCTGTAAGAAATGGGACAAAGCCTGCCGCAGACAAGCTGATCGATTTGGCGAATCTTCACGCCGTAAGACTGGCGCAATCTTCGGGTCTTCGCTAGGCCAGATGTCAACTGATGTGCGAAAAATCGCCTCTGAGATTAGCGCAAGAAGGGCAACCAGATGGACAGCTCTATCTGGCCCGACAGGTCGAAGTTCAGCCTGTATTCAACCGAGAATTCATTGCCGAGCTTTCGGATGGTGAGCCTACTTGTTGAGACGGTTCTTCGTCACGAGCTTACTCAACATCTGCTGGCAGTTGCGTCCGCAAACTTGTTGTCGCTGGAGAATCTGCTCGCGTCTGATTCGTCTCGAGCAGGATCCGCTCTCCTTGCCGACGGTGCCTTGATCGATGGTGCTTCCCACCCTGCGCCGCATCTGCCGACTCTGTTCGATCGCGGCGACCGCATCGAGGCACTCGAAGATCTCGAGTCTGCGTTAGTCGGAGCGATCAAGGCGAAAGATGACAACGTCGTGCAGGAAGTGCTCGAGCTGCTCAAGCCGAAGGGCAACGTTTCAGGGAGAGGCGGAGATCAAGATCCGAAAAGTCCCGTTGCGAGGATTTTGTGGCGCGCTGTGCTCGAGGAGAGCGCGCTGCAGGAGGGAGAGGAGGAATCACGGACCCGAATTCCGCTCGAGATGCTCAATTTCGGATTTGTGGATGACATCAATGGTCGCACTGCTTTGCATGAGGTACGTCTCAGCAGTGTGGGCTGATCCTGGTCTGCGTCAACACTAAACTCGAACACTGTGCCTCTAGTCTGCAAGCGCCGGTCGACTCTCGCTCGTCAAGGCATGTCTCGAGAGGAATCTGTCTGCTTCGCAGGCAGATGCGTATGGCCGACAGCCTCTGCACTATGCAGCTATGAATGGACACGCATCCGTGTGTCAAGCTCTGCTAGCAGCTGGTGCTTCGCCAACAACCTCGGACCTCGACGGCTACTCTGCCATCATCTATTCAATCACGAACGGCTGGACTGATGTCGTCGAAACTTTCCTACAATCGGGCGTCTCTTTCGAAGCAACTCCTTCGCCTCCGAACGCGGACAAGACCGCCACTCTCGCGAGCAGTACTTCAGCTGCCGACGATCTCAATGCGTTGTCTCTCGCATCGCAATATGGACACGAGGCGATCGCACGGCTTCTTTTGGAGCGTGGAGCGCAGATCCTGCCGAATCCAGCCGGGTATTGGCCTCAACATCTCGCCGCTCGAGAAGGGCATGCCGGTGTGCTGCAACTGCTCGTCGATGCGACTCGAGGGTTCAGCGGCATCGACGTCGCCGACAAATACTCTCAGGCGACTCCCCTCTCGCATGCTGCTAGCGAAGGGCACGTCGAGAGCGTCCGGGTACTTCTCAATGCAGGCTCCGACGTGTACGCGCAGGACGAGTTCCGGCGCACGCCGATTCACTATGCTGCTTGGCAGGGGCATGTCGAAATTGTCAATCTTCTGCTCGCTGCCGGCTCGACGCTCGAGCAGCAGGACAACGGGAAGCAGCGGTCGACGGAGGAGGTCAAGGCTGAGGCAACTGCGAGCGTGTCGACCATGGCGATCGACCCACTCGAGGCAGAGCTCGACGCCGACATGATCCCAAGTCTGTCGCTGCCTCCACCGATCATCCCTTTCCGGATCTGTGCGTGACATTCCTTTCGACTGTTGCTGGGTGCGTCTGTCTGACCCCGATTCGCATGTTGCACAGACGGTCACAATTATCTCGACAAGAAGTATCTAGTGCATGTCACGCTTGGACATCCCAATACTACTCGGCCACCGTTCCCGTCGCCCGTACGACTCTTTGACCAGCCGCAGCATGGCCAAGCTTCTTCACTCAAGCTTGTCATGACCCCGAAACCTGATTCTTCGGGCTCGTCGATTCCGCATTCGGTCATTCTACCGCTCGCCGACGAGCGCGAAGTATTCTCGTTCCAGCTCGACTCCTTGCACGATTTCTCGCTCGAGTTCGACCTGTTCCCGACATTCGGCTCCAAGATGATTGGCAAAGCGGTCGCTCACCCGTCAACGTTTGCCGACCTCAGGTCGCAAGGGTCGTACGTCGTACCGATTGTCGATCCGCACTTGAGAGTCATTGGAGACGTTCCATTCGAAATCAATGTCGTCAAGCCATTCGGGCGGGCACAATTGCAGATCGGAGGTCAGTTCGAGACTTATTGGAAATCGACAGCGACCCTCGCGACGACTACAGCCGGAGGCAGCGGAGACGCAAATCCGGCAACGTCCTCGGTCGTGACTGCATCGTCGCTCTCAGGAGAGCACGTCCGCATAGTCGTCCAAGTCACGAGTGATGGGTATCCCGTTGCTTGGCCGCATTGGAAACTGCCGGTGGACGGCCTCGAGGTCAATGTTGGCGATGTCACGCTCGAGCAATTCGTCAACCTGGCACAGAGGACTCAACGGACGCTCGACCCTTCCAGAATTATTTCGAAGGACGACCCAGCGGCTTGGTATCAAGCGCTAGTGTCCGCACTCGTCCCGCTCGACGAGCTATTCAAGGTGAGCTAAACTACCAAACACATCAAACAGCGGTCTCACCCACAATCTTGCCTGCTACTAACAGATCCTGCCGCTATCGTTTGGCGTCAATCTCGAGTTGCGATACCCGACGCGGTCTGATGCCAGACGGTTGTGCCTCGGTCGGATACTCGAGGTGAACGAATTTGTCGACTCGGTCCTGTCGACCGTATACAAATCGATCCAGTCATCGTCTTCGCCAGCAAACTTGCCTTCCACAAATCCCCAACCGGAACATCGGAGGATTGTTCTGTCGTCTTTCAACCCGGTTGTGTGCACTGCGCTCAATTGGAAACAGCCCAACTTTTCGGTCTTTTTCGCGAGCTATTGCGGCTTGTCGAGGTCGAGCTCGGAGGCTCACCGCAAAATGGTACCGGCGAATCGGTTCGAGGAGGACCGGCGGTGCACGAGTATCCGGGAAGCAGTCAAGTTTGCGAAAGCGAACAACTTGCTCGGAGTTATGCTCGATGCTACAATGCTTGTGCGTCCATCACTCTTATTCTCGCTGTGTCTGACCAGATAGCGATCGATTGACCCAGACCGTCCCTTGAAATTGCAGGTGCAAGTGCCGAGTTTGATCCAAAGCGCTCGAGAACATGGCCTGTTGCTCGTTAGCTTTGGAACAAGCGGGCGAGTGCCATTGACGGATGCTCACATGGCAGCCGGAGTGTGCGTATTTCTCTCCTCGTTCTGCATCATTGGCTACGAGAAGTCAATTCTCTGACACGCTTGCATCTGAGCAGACTCTCATACGCTTCGACGGATTTTCTGAAACAGACCGAGGCTAGTTGAGCACAATCTCTGGGTCTGAGAACCTTTGCTCGGGCGCCGATCGGGGCGCTGTTGAAATAATAACATGTGCAAAATACCCATTACGCTACGTTTGGGTGGCATTTTTCTAGCAATATGCGACTTTTTGCGAAGCAGTCTAGAGGCCTTATTTCAGGCGATGGTAACCAGACCAACTTGTCGAAAAAGCGTGATGCTCATGTGTCACCGCGTCCCGAGGAGGCTGTGGCACCGGCCCCTCATCCGCTCGCTTCCGCTCTCAACGCCATAATTTGCTCGCCAGTATGACCGCTCACGTACCAGATGAAGTTCTCGCTCAGCTCTCGCCTCCTCGCGCTTCCCAGCTCGTGCACCGTGAAGGTTAGTCTCACTCGCTTCGTTGCGTCTCATCACCAGGCGGGTCACCCCGCGAGCTCATCTGGCGACGCTTGCCATGTCCAGAGTGTACGCAATGTTTCGACACGGTCTGGCAGTCCCCCGAATTCGGTCTCGACGTGTGTCTGCACTGCTTCAACGGCGCATGTTCCGCAGGCAGCACGAATCAGCACTCGAACCTACATGCCGACAAGACTGGACATTCGGTTGTGGTCAACATTGTCAAGCGCAAAAAGCAATCTGAACGGAGGAAGAGGGTGCGCGTCCTCTTGTCCGTTTCCTGGGAGACAATGACTTCATAGGTCCTGGTTTGCCTCTCCGTTGAAACAGGATTCGCAAGAACCCCCGATCAAGAAACTCGCAATCAGGGAGGATCCGAGTGAAGAAGAGACCTACGAGACAACCACGACGGTCAAGATGTGGCAAGGTGGAGCTTGGGTCCCAGTCGAAACAAACTTCCTTGTAAGGGTCAAGTCTGCACCTTGAAGGTCCCACACTTCGCTGAGCTGTCGTCAACATCGATCAGCTTGATGAAGTCGTTCAAGGAGTCTTGAGCTCCATGTCTTCGGCACAAAAGAGTGAAGTGCAAGCGTGGGAGGAAGAGATCGTGCCTTGCTCTCACACGAGGGAACTAGTACAGCCTTCGCCTCGCAAGCTAGAGCCGTCAGGTGCGCTCCACTTGCTCGGATCCGGCAATTCGTCGCGATGGTTGACTGTTCCTGCTCCGTCAGGTTTGGCCCATTGTTCCAAATGCGAGCTTTCGTCCAACTTGTGGCTCTGCCTCGTCTGCGGAGCACTCGGATGCGGTCGGCAACAGTTCGGAGGTGGAGGAGGCAACGGTCACGGACTCGAACACACGCAAGAGACGGGACATGCAGTTGCCGTCAAGCTCGGCACGATCGAACCGGATGGATCTGCAGGTAATTCCTGTTCCCACCATACCTATCAGTTCATGGCTCATCGGTGGATTCGATCGATCAGATGTGTACTGCTACGCTTGTGATGATGCGAGAATCGACCCTCACCTCGCGCAACACCTCTCGACATTCGGGATTGAAGTTGCTGGACAGAAGAAGACTGAAAAGAGCATGACCGAGCTGGTGGGCTTGACCTTGCCCTGCACTCTCAGGACGCCTACTGACAGTATTGATGATTGTGTGTACAGCAAGTCGAGCAGAACATGAATTTTGACTTTGCCATGACAGGCGCCGACGGGAAAGAGCTCGAACCGGTGTTTGGTCCAGGCTTGACCGGCCTGAAGAATCTCGGAAATTCGTGAGCTCGAGACGTGCCAATACACTCCTTTCGGTCATGTGACTGATTTTCGCCTCACTTTGAGAAGATGCTACATGGCTTCCTCACTCCAATCGTTGTTCTCGCTGCCCGTCTTCCAAGATCGATACTTGACTTCTTTCCTGACGCACGTGCCCACATGTACAAACCCAAACCCGGCGACTTGTTTCGAATGTCAAATGTCGAAAATCGCCGACGGCCTCCTCTCGGGTCGCTACTCGATCCCGTCGAGTTCGAACTCGACGGCAGACGATTCTTCCGCAGCTCCTACACCAGTTCGATTCCAGGATGGGATCAAACCTTCCATGTTCAAGGCTTTGGTCGGCAAGGATCACAGCGAATTCTCAACGATGAAACAACAAGACGCTGGAGAGTTCTTGAACCACTTGCTCGAGTACATCCGGCGATCGAGCAAGAAGGAGAACAGTCAAGACGTGACGGTCGAGACGTTTGGGTATTCGATGGAGGAGAGACTCGAATGTACAAAATGCCGAGGGGTCAGGTACAGGCAACAAGATCAAGAAGGGTTGAGCATCCCGGTACCGATCCGGAAACTTGCAGTCGACATGGTTGTTGAAGAGAAGGAATCGAGTGAAGGGGATGGCGATGCGAAACAGAAGAAGGAAGAGTACGAGCGAGTCGAGTTGAAAGAGTGTCTCGACAACCTGACCACTCCGCAAGAGATCGACTACACTTGCTCGGCTTGCAACGACAAGACTACTGCTCTCAAGTACGGTGTATCTGTCCGCTGAGATCGTATCGCTAGTGACTTTCTGAACTGACGAGGTCGGTGCTTGGGAATTTATTTTGCAGGTCGACTCGATTCTCGACTTTCCCTCAAGTCCTCATCGTCAACGCTGCTCGCTTTCAGCTTGACAATTGGGTACCCCGCAAAGTCGACGTTCCGTTGACATTTGATCCGAAATGCGTCGATCTGTCGCAATACCTCGGCCAAGGGTTGCAACCCGGGGAAACAGAGTTGCTTGAGGACGAATCATCAACAGGTACCGTACCATCTCTTCATCGTTTCGAGAGCTGTCGAGACTGATCATATGGATCGAACAGCTCCTGCACAAACCCACGAGTTTGATGAAGGCGCGATGAACCAATTGATGGGGATGGGGTTCCCCGAGATTCGAGCACAACGTGCGTTGCTCAAGACTGGGAACGAAGGTGCCGAAGTAGCGATGAATTGGTTGTTTGAGCACATGGATGATACCGGTCAGTTTCTTTATTCCAGAGACAACCAATTCCACGAAAAGAGGGGACTCTGCTTAGAGCACTAAACACTGACAACCCTTCACGGTTCTACTCTCTAGATCTTGACGACCCTCTACCTTCTCCTACTGCTGCGACATCTTCGAGTGGGAACGAACCCAACGATGAACAGATCTCGATGATTGTCGATATGGGTTTCACAAAGGCTCAAGGTCGCAAAGCCCTGCTCGAAACTGTCCGTCCTGAACTTGCTCACTTTTCGATTGTCTCGGAGTTCCCGTTTAGGCTGATTGTGAATCGATTCTACCTTTCAGGGTGGAGATCCGAATCGAGCGGTCGAATGGTTGTTCTCGCATCCAGATGACGACGGTTCGATCGAACCTTTGCAGTCAGGGCCGATCGACGCCGGTATTGAGAAGAATCGAGGCGATTCAAGTTTGCCAGCACGGTACCGACTCAAATCGTTCATCTCTCACAAAGGACCTTCAGTTCACAGCGGACATTACGTCGCGCACGTGTGGACGGGTCAAGCAGATGTCGAGGGACAGTCGGAACCGGGTAGTTGGGTCTTGTTCAACGATGAGAAAGTCGTGCGTGCGAACCAAGGGGAACAGAGTGCGGACAAGTGGAGGGAATTGGCATACGTCTACTTGTTTGAGCGCATTTAGAAAAAAAATGCTTGATATATTTCTCGTTATTTGATTGCAATCAAGAAACGTAGTGATATATGCTATGTCTCGATCGACACAGGAACAGGGCTTCTTTAACCGAATGCGGCCCATTCGAGACTGAGGTAATCGGTTCGAAGTTCTCGCTCGTTCCAACTCGCCAACAAATGAGCTTTCTTGACTGCGGTCGCGAGCCTGCCATACGCGACGAGGTCGAGAGGCATGATGGTTGTAGTAGGAGTCGCGAGGATGGTCAAGGTGAAATGCGAATGGTACCTCAACGGATCACCTGATATCACGAATCAAAACTCGTCAACAAACCTCTCAGTTTTGATTCGACAAAGATGTTTTTTTTCTGCGTACCTGGATAGACGAGGAAATCACCACCGAATCGTAGTCCTCCTCCCATGTAGTACCCTTTGTTCCACAAGTCTTCAAACACTCGACATTTCGATCGTTGCAAGGGCGTCGTCGGATAGTTCCATACTCGAGCTTCCTGAGCGGCTTCGAGGGTCGAGTAGGTCGCAAGAGAGGCATCAGGATCGTACCAAGGGTACGAGGACGAATTTGGATCAATCAGGATCGCGTAGGGGATCGAACCGAGACATGGAGTTTGAGGAGTCTCGATCGGTAAATCTGTAGCTGCATCCGAGGTTCGAGGTAGGTCGGGTACGACTACATCGAATCCGAGTTGTTGTTGCTGTTGCTGTTTCTCAAATTTGAGTTTGTGTTTCAACTCGATCTTGTCGCGATGTTTCTGTTGCATCTCTATCCGTTTCTGTTGCTCGTACTCGTAGGTCGTGCGTTGTTGGTTCTCGATCGCGGCTGCTCGGGATTCGTCATACTCGTGTGCTTGTGCCAAGGAAGGGTCGGTGTGTGCTTGCGGGTCGTCGACAATGACGGCTATCCCTGGGAACCGCACAAGTCATTATGTATCAGTCGCTCGTCGGGTTCGTTCACCGGGGGAGGATCCAAACGTACGGTTCTTGACGAGGAGGACCACTTCTTCCGGAGCGAGTACGAGCGGAAGTCCGAGAAAGACGTTCTGCTGCGTCACTTGCGGGAGGGTACCATGCAGGGATCCACAGATGTGGTGTTCGACTCGGAGTCTTTGGATGTCTGATGTACGCCGAAGACTGTCAGCGTGCGAGAGCAGGAAGAAAAAGGAGGCAAGAGCAGGGACGGAACCGTTGAGATCCCACAGGTAGGCCTTCTGATTCGCGACTCGCAGCCTGATGGGTGTTGGCTCGGTAGTCATCGAGAGCGTTGCAGGAGATGAAAGCACCTCGCGCGTGCTGCATTCATTGACATTCGCTGATCTCTCATCCTTGTCGTCGTGCTCGCCTCGGATTCGCGTCGCGAGGCATGGCGTCAACTCGTCGCAAGCGCAAACAACCGACCACGGTAGCGTCCGGTGCCCCCGAACGCGCGAACAAACGAGCAGCCGTCGCGTCTCGCGTTCGATCAACAAACCAGCACAGCCCGACCCCACCCTCGCCTGTCCCCAGCAACACTCGTTCACGTGCATCCTCGATCGACTCGAGTCAAGATGTCGCACTCGCTCTCCTCGTCGGGAACAAGTCCCCCCTGAAAGCTGTTCCCACTCGGATCATCCCTCGGACCGACTCGGACAGCACCAGCGAACATCCTCGACGATCTCCCTCTCCAATGCATTCACCGACGCTCCCGAAAACTGCAACGCTCCCCGTTCCCTCGGCTGCTTCGAGCGCAGTTCCCGAACAGGACCCCACTAGCACTCTCTTCCGATCCCCTCCTCCCGCCGACCCCGACTCGGTACCTCGAGACGAGCTCCAACCTGTTCGAAAAGCGTCCCACAAGCGCGTCTACCGCAAGAAACGTAGATCACCCGTCGCCGAATCAGATTCATCCGAGGCTCAAGCACGAGTCGAACGATCTGACCATGACGACCCGAACAAGCAAGACGTGCCAAAGCATCACTCGCAACCATCCCGCTCGGCCCCTCGAGTGAACAATCCTCTCTCGGATTCGAACGGCAAGCGCAACAACTCTGAAACCCGACGAGCGCTAGAGTCAGATCCGCATCTAGCCAATCCATTCGAATCAGTTCCTTCAGAGAGAGACAGCGAGGAAGAACGAGGAGATAGAGGGGATGAGGCACACGAGCAAGACAACCTAGCTGCGAGTAACAGCAGTCCGAATCGCCACGCGACGGGTTCTTCTCTTGTACCAGCACCTGCTCAACCTCGACGCGAATCTACCACCGTTCCTGATTCCGATTCGGACAACCTCTCAAACTCGACTGAAAGCGAGATTGAACCTACCCTGTCTTTCCGATCGTCCAAGAAACCGACACAACCCACTCCCGCTCCTCGTCCTACCTTTTCAACCCGACACCTGGATCCGGTTCACGACCGTTCATTGAATCCGGACCGACCTCACTTGCTTACCCATTGGCACCGCACCCATCAAGGTGGCGAGTTTGTTCCGGATAAGATCTGGTTGCACGCTTGTCAAGATTCAACCCTCTATCAACAACACGATCACACTCGAGAAGAACTCGTCGACTGGCTCGAACAGAATGGAGCTCAAGTGGTTGGTCCTCAATCGTCTTCGTCTTTGGCGACGGGGTTGCGAAAGATCAAAGGGTGTGATTTCGTGATTGTCCCTGATCATTGGAACGATGCGTACGAATTCATCTGGACCTACGCAGACGAACGAGGTGAGATGTGATCTCTCTCTCTCCTCATGTCCTTTTTGCGAATCTCTCCGAAACTCATGCTACCTTGAGTGGGCCCCTCTTTTTCCAGGAATCCCGAAAGTAGGAGAAAGTTGGATCCTCAAGATGATGAACCAACAACTCGATCCTCCTCGTCGATGGAACCCTTACGCCGAAATGTTTCGACCTCCTCCCTGTCAAACGAAACCCAAATCTTCTCAGGCCGATTCAAACGTGATCATCATTCGCAAAGTCGTCTCTCGAAAGAAATCAAGGTATGAACCTACTCCTAGTATGGGTCGCGAGAGTGTTTTGGACGTTTCCGAAGGTTCGGAAGAACCTGATCAAGTGGTCGTCGAGGAAAAGATCAAGTACGATCTCAAACCGGAAGAAGAAGAGTACTGGACGAAATTGGCGAAACGAGTGGAACGAGGTGACAGTCGGGGAGTCAAGATGCCCAAATCGGAAATGTTTCGCAACTTGGAACACGAGTTTTGGGAGAGCGTTAAGTTGTCTTCTCTCTTTTCATGAAATGTCGAGATTAATCCTGACAGTAATCGTTGAAAACAACAGTCTGGGAGGGATCGTTCCATGTATTCGAAACTTTACCCGACTTTTCTGAAGAAACTCAAGGAATGGGCTCAGAACCGATATCCGTTCCCAAAGACGAAGAAGCAACGTCGCGAACTTGAACATATCGACATATTCAAACATGTCGAAGATGATTCGACAGGAACGACCTCGGACGAGACTAGCGATGACGACGAAGACGAAGAAAAAGAAGAACGACACGGTGCAGTCGAGATGTCGAAAAATCGCATCATCCCGAAGACGATGGATCAGCATGCGAATTTGGATCCACTCTTGATCAAACGCAGGTCGACCAAACAGCTTGACGAGGAAGAAATGGTAAGCCTTCGTTTGTCCTTCTTTCTGTGTTTCGCTGCCAACTTGCGGGCGCCTGTCGTGTATTGACCCTTGCAACTTACCTAACATGGGTGTGTGATTAGAAACTCATTCACGCTGAAGACAACAAGGAACTCCTCCAATTCTGGAGTCGAGAGAAACATCAACGACCCATGTCTCAAATTCAATCAATCTGGTTCTACTGCAACTTTGACATGAACTCGACTCGATACGTACTCGACAAGATCCTCCAAGCGACTTCGATCAAACTCGAGCGAGACCGGTACCACCGCACACCTTCGAATCCGAAGAAGAATCCGACTACGCAAGAAATCGAACTGTATCTCAAAGACGTCGAGGCAGACATGTTCTCGTTCGCACAGGACGAGATTTTACTCGACGTTCCGTTCGAGCTTTCTCTCGACGAGAAACAGGCACATCCAGCATGGACAAAGCTCAAAACGAATCACGATTGGTCCGATAACAAGTTGATCAAGAGGTACGAAACTCTGTACTTGGCCAACACGCCCTGGAATCCGAACGAAGTAGGGAAAGTGGCAAGTCGGGCGTATCGCGCTGGATTGTGGTGGCCAACCTACAAGAATCTGTAAAACAAAAATCGGAAAAACACAAGCAAACCATCCCCCCGTTCCTCGTCCGTTTCGATTGTTGTTCAGATTTGTACCAGCGAGCTTGTAGTAGTGAACCAGGCCTTGTCCTTCTCGCCTTGTTTGTGAGATAGTTCCGTATTCACAACGTCGACACGGTGCGATACCAGTACTAGCTTTGGCGGTGACTCCTGTTCCTCGGATTCTCCCTGTAGTCGCCCGTGTCAGTCAGGAAATTGTTTCAGAATTGCGCGCTATGGCCTCGCCTGAGTCAACGTACGGTCAGAATTTCGATCGCTCGGGTTTTCTCCTTGTCGAACGCATAGTGATGAACCAGGCGTTCCTCCATCGCATGAGTGTTGTCAAGAGTCTGTTGTACTTGGCTGTACTGACCGGTTCGGATGAACTGCGCAGGCACGGGAACCGAATCATGAGTTCGGGCGACATGAGGACCGAGAGACAGGCTAAGCGATGTTTTACATACCCGAGTAAACAGCGCGTCTGCACCTGTGTAGATCAAAGACAAAGCGTTGCCGTTCTGCTCGATACAGCATTGTCAGGGGTACATGACATTGGCTTCGAGAAGCACAGAGAGAACAAAAAATGCAAACGTACTTTGGCCCAAAGCTCTCCGATCGCCTTGTCCACTTTGACTTTTGCCCTTTCATCATATTCGAGCTGGTCCAGGGTTCTGGAGATGGCCTCTCTTGCGAGACTCCATTGTCCGAGGGTTGTTCGATCACAACAGTCTCTGCAGTTGACTCGAAACACCCCCTTTTGGTGTTCCACGATCGACAGCGCACCCGTCTGAGCATCCGCAGAACAAAGCGTGACTCCAATTTGATCGAGCACAGACGAAGTTGCTTCGAGAATACGTCGAGGTACTTCGAACATCTTGGTACGAAGGATCGAATACTGTTGATACACAACCCGTCCTTTGAGGGTTGGATCCGTTTCTGCTGCGTTTGACAGGAGTTTGTACGCGTCTGACAAAGGTTGTTCTGGATGGGTTCGAACCGTGTCGTGGTTGTGCAGGAGTGAGAGCGCATGCACGTTGTCGTAGTTTGCAACCAGTTCGCGGAAATGTTTCAGGAAAGGATCAAGTGATTGCGAGACTGGTTCGAGAATCTTGACGTTGAGAGATGTTGTACGCGGCGTCTCGGTCCAGTACACTGCAAAGCATGAGTAACGGGTCAGTGAATGCAAGAGACATTCATTCTCGAGCTTGGACCTTACAGGGTACCGACCCTCGCAGCTGTACGAACGATACTGTCCTGGTGTTTGTCTCGAATATCGTCTCGGACTCGACAAATTGTGCGACCTGCAATTTCGAAAGCATAACAAGATCTCAGTCGAGCCAGTTTTGGGGGAGAAACTCGAGACCGAATTCTACCTACATTCCCTTGCGAGTCGATTCCTCGTTTCTCGAATCTCGTACCATCTCGGTATCGACTGTGCCGACTTACAACCGTGACGAACATACGCTCGCCATCTTCGAGTTCGATCCTCTGTTGATCGAAAAATCCCTCAATGATAGGGAGCGCAAAGCCACGACTGTCAAATGCCGCTTTGATCTTGGGGTCGAGCGATTCTCTCAACTCGAACCACGGTTCCAAGAGATGACTGTTCCACACGAATTGAGGTAACCCGAAATGGTGTGGACATGGAGTAGGAATCAGAGTCGGATCCTTCCTCGCTCTCGGTTGACAAGCTTGTCGTCTCTGAACTTCGTCTGCAACTTGCAGAGCAACATGTTTCGTGAGATTCACGAGGTGCGACATGTAGTAGTGTCCAGACTCGAGTAGGTGTCGAAAAGCGGCGGTCGAGTGATTGACGGTACGACATTTCTCGAGGTCGAAGAACAAGACGTGTTTGATTCGAGTGACTCCTCCTTGTAGGCCTACCACTTCGAGAGGTAATTGGACGAGAATCAGGAGGTTCCCTACGCATATTCCGTACATCGTGCATGATCAGATTGCTGGTCCACCCGAGTTCGTTGCTAGGATGATAACTTACGACCTTGCCACTTGAGGATTCCGAGGCAACCCGCCAAATCCGAAATCGTGTCCCGTTCGCCAAACGGACATTGTTCACCAGGAGGGTACACCGTGATCCCGATAGCCGATTCTCCCGTCTCGTTCGAACGTTCGACGAGGAACACGATCTGGAACCCGGTGTCATCCAGGACGACGGAATGGGGTTTGGTTGTCGTGAGGTACAGCCGCATTTGATGGGACGAAACAGGGTCGTGGTCAGAAGAGAACAGTCGAGTGGTCACACAGCGAGTTGAGTCCCAAAATCGAAAGGGGTCCGAACGCCGCGGAATTCTCGGATGAGCGCAAATTTTCTGGTCGAGTCGGACAATTGTACTCCCGTATCTCTCGTCGTGATCTCCAGAATTGTTGTGTAGGTAGGCATGAGGGAAGTGAAGACCTTGACATTCTACGAACACACATAATCGAACTACTAAATTTCCATCTTCTACTTGAGCTCAGCGGCGATTTGCTCAGCCTTCTTTTGAACGGAAGCGATGTCGCCAACCCTGCAATCAAACGAGTCGGGGTCAGTTTATGTGCCCGAAATGGTGCGAATGCGAGACTGAAAAAGAACGACGTACATGTAGAAGGCGTTTTCAGGAAGGTGGTCGAACTCTCCGGCCAAGATGCGCTTGAACGAGTTGACGGTCTCGGCCAAAGGAACGAGAGCACCCTCGATACCGGTGAAGATCCTATGAAGAGAAAGGTGGGTCAGATGCTTTTTCGAATTGCAAAGGTGGACGGGGAGGGACGTACTCAGCGACAGCGAAGGGCTGCGACATGAAACGCTGAACCTTTCGTGCACGCTCGACGGTGAGCTTGTCAGCCTCGGAAAGCTCGTCCATTCCAAGAATGGCAATGATATCTTGGAGACCCTTGTAGTCCTGGAGGAGCTTCTGGGTGGCGGTGGCAATGTCGTAGTGCTCTTGTCCGACGATACGGGGGTCGAGCATACGCGACTTGGAGTCGAGGGGGTCGACAGCGGGGTAGATACCGAGCTCGGCAATACCACGCGAGAGGGTGGTGGTGGCGTCCAAGTGGGCGAAGGTGGTGGCAGGAGCGGGATCCGTCAAGTCATCAGCAGGGACGTAGACGGCCTGGACACAGGTGATCGATCCCTTCTTGGTGGTGGTGATACGCTCTTGCATACCTCCCATGTCGGTCGAGAGGGTAGGTTGGTATCCGACAGCCGAGGGGATACGACCGAGAAGGGCAGACACCTCGGAACCGGCTGTAATCGACGCAAGAAATGCAAGGTCAGTGAAGACCGTTCCGAGAACGTGAACGGGCCGAACGACTTGCCCTGGGTGAATCGGAAAATGTTGTCAATGAAGAGAAGCACGTCTTGTCCCTCGTCGTCACGGAAGTATTCGGCGATGGTGAGACCGGTAAGGGCGACACGGGCACGGGCACCAGGGGGCTCGTTCATCTGTCCGAAGACGAGAGCCGTCTTGGACTTGTCGTTGTCGAGCTGGATGACACCAGTCTCGATCATCTCGTGGTAGAGATCTGCGAGTCGAAGCGACAGGAGCGTGAGCGATTGTTCCAGGGGGGACACACGAGAGGAGCATGTTTGCGACTAACCGTTACCCTCACGGGTTCGCTCTCCGACACCGGTGAAGACCGAGTATCCTCCGTGGGCCTTGGCGACGTTGTTGATGAGCTCTTGAATCAAGACGGTCTTTCCGACACCGGCTCCTCCGAAGAGTCCAATCTTTCCTCCACGGGCGTAAGGGGCGAGCAAGTCGACGACTTTGATACCGGTCTCGAGAACCTCGGGAGCGGTCGATTGGTCGACGAACGCAGGGGGGTCGGCGTGGATGGGGCGGGTGGTGACGGCCTTGATCGGGCCACGCTCGTCGATGGGCTCACCGATAACGTTGATGATACGGCCGAGGCATCCGGGTCCGACGGGGATCTGGATAGGGGCACCGGTGTCGACAACCTCTTGTCCACGGACGAGACCCTCAGTTCCTGCGAGACACGCGCGCGAGGCGAGGCGTCAGCTGCCACGATCGAGGGAGAACCGGTGTCGAACGGCCGAATGCGCTTACCGTCCATGGCAATGCAACGAACGGTGTTCTCTCCCAAGTGCATCGAGACCTCGAGGACGAGGCGGTGCTCGAAGCCCTGAACCTCGAGAGCGTTCAAGATGGGGGGAAGGTCATCCGAGTCGAATTGAACCTAGCGATGCGGGGACAGCGGGGGTCAGTAAACCGGCGCAATTTCGATACAGCTCCTCGACGCTTGACGAGCCAGACTGCCTATGCGAGCGAGGCAACGCAAGAGGAGGAGTGGGAGGAGCCGAGAGGGGGTGGAAAAGCGACACGCACATCGACGACGGCACCAATGACGGTCTTGACCTTTCCGACCTGGTTCTTGGCGGCAGTGGCGTAGGTGCGGGCTGCATGAACACGAACGCGACAGGGTCAGAACCGCGAACGAGGCAGGGCGATGCGGCGGAGCGGTGAGCGCCTCGGCATCGCGGGACGATTAGGCTGCTCCCAACCTCGCCAGGTCATCTCGCGCCCGAGACGCTCCGCCGCCGCGTGACCGCGTGCAGAGGCTCGCAGGAGATCCCTCGAGAACGTCGAGACTCACGGGAAGCAGCCTTGACGGGGGTGGCGCGAGGAACGGAGGGAGCAGTGAAGGCCGGGGTGGCAGCCTTGGTGGCCAAGTTGCGAGCCGCGTTGAACACGGCCGCGTTCTTGCGGGCCGAACGAAGGGCAGCCCTGTTGAGGACCTTGACTTGCGCACCACGAAGCATCTCGACGAAGTTGGAGAAGGGGGGGAGAAGAGGAGAGGGTCAGCGCCGGGCGCCCTGGGAGCTTGAATTTTTTCCACCCCCAAATTGCTCTCGTCGTCGTCCCTCTCGCGCCTGGTGAGCGGGATCGAGCCCGTAGACTGTACTTGTACTGCTACCGAGGATCGCACTTGCTCTCTGACAGCTGCCTGAAAGAATCCGCGGGAAATCTCCTCTCCGCGTCCTTCCGATCGGGACAGCTCCTCGCATGCATTCTCGCACGCGCGCGCGTATCGGCTCGTGTCGTCTGCCTCGATCCTGCCAGCAATCTTTGCTTTACCCTGACAGCAAATTCAGTCTCTAAGGACTCGAGTTTCGCGTGACTATCGAGAGTGCTCGTCCCGATCGGACTCGGATGCATGCAACTGGCGCGCGGACCCGGTCAACCTCACAAAGTCGTTCCTAACCTCGTAACGCGTGCCAAAGTTTTCTAGACGACGGCGTTGCAAAGTTCGAGCTTCAATAGACGGATAGATCGTGACCCAACGAAGGGGTCAATGGAAGAATGCCTAGAAGATTCGCGGGACTACCACTCTTATTCGTCCCAGAGCCATCCTCTCCTCCAGCTCGTCTTGCTTTCAAGCGCGAGTCGGAGCTGATGCACGAGATTCTCGGCATATATCACCCCGCCGGGGAGAAGCAGCGGATGCACCTTTTCTTGAAACAGTTGGTACCCTTCTAACGGGATGTTGAAATCTGTAGAAGCTCGAGCGCGAATACACATCAGCACGCTAGACGACGACGTATGGGGCAGGGAAGGACTCGCCAAAGACCGGGAGTCGTTCTGACCGTGCAATCTCTTCTTGCAAATGCCTCAATTGGTTGACCCGCCTGCAAAATAGACAGAGTCAGTGAACCGCGACGACATCTCCAGATTGACAAACAGGGCGCTTCATAGCGTACACTGTGTACAACACGAAGCTCGGATAAGCGCCGAATTTCTCAGAGAAGCGGACAGAATGTTGTACGGCACTCACGGTTCGTAATGTACTGCGTTCCATCGACAATGTCGTCGGTACGATGCTGCTTCCGGAACACCAACCGCGCTTTCGGGAATCTCTGTCGGACGTGGTAGATCGTGTGCAGCATCCGCTCTTGCCACCATGCGAGTTGCTCCGGAGTGAGTGGCGTCGTCAACGAGAAGCGATGCTTGTCGTCCTGACTACCAAAGAGTGCCTGCAAATCGGGAAGCTTAACTTCAGCGATCGATCGATGAGAGACCATTGTCGACAATTAGTCAAGTGCTCACCAGGTCCCACATGCCAGAGTGAAGCTGGACGACATCGATTTTATCCGCTCCACCTAGTTGTTCGACAGCTGGCATGACGAGTTGGTCGATCCTACGCTCGATCTTGCCCGGCGGATGCCAGTCGTTGTGGTCGGGCGTGTTGAACTCGTCGAGGTCATCCATGCCGTAGTGGAACCCATTGATCACTCGCATCGCTACTGTGCCCGAACTCTCTGCGAACGGGATGTCACACTTGTGCATCAAGCCGCGCTGGTCCCATCCGTCGAATTTCGGTCCATGTCCCTTCGTAAGGTCGGGAGGTTGAGGTCCAGGCGGATGCTTGCGAATGTCGTGGTAGTGCGAGATGGTCACATTGCGCTTGAACAACTGGCAGAAGTGGGTCAACCCGTTGCGGTCGACCGAGTCACCGAGCACGAGGACGGTCGGAGGATGATCGTGACGCTTTTTGCGCAAGAACGCGATCGGATCTGCTTTTTTCGTGGTAGGAGGGAACGCAAGGTTGAAGAGAGGTGATGGTAGTGGATCGGATCCCATGACCGCATACTCTGGCGGGAAGAAACTTTTCGGGAACGAGAGGTACCGGCGAGCATCCCCGTGCGTGAGGCGCCACAGCGCAGGGAGGTATGGCGGTAGCGGCGCACAACGTTTGTGATCGAAGGGCATCCACACAGTGTGTAATGGAGAGGTGAGATTCAGGACGAGTCGCCCTGGCGCACGGAACGCATTGCACGGCACGGTTGGCTTCTTTGTCAAATGGAGTCTACAGCGGGGCGCAATTGATCAGCTCGTTATCGGATCCGCGTGCAATACACAGGTGAGGTCTCGTACGCACATTCTCGCAATCACGAACCAAAGCGCCACGAGCGCTGCGAGCATGCCAACCCGACGCATCTTTGTTACCCCTCTTCGGCTCAACTTGATCGACCAGCCTCCCTCTCCGACCAGAATCTCGTCCCTGTATTTGGATCCACTCCGAATCGTCCGCTCTGGTGTTCCATTTTTGTCGCCGGTGCCAGTTTTGTCGGGCCGGGGCGAGTCGCCTACTTCCGGTCTGCCCAAGAGAGACCTCGCACTGGCGGTGAACGCGGTCGTCTGGAAGCTCGGACTCGCGTTCGACATGGGCGACATTCCGACATGGTTGTTGAGGGATGGCACTGACACTCGTCGCCGAGTGCCAGCTGATGTTGAGGGACTTGAGTGATGAATGTTTGGCGTTCGGGAGCTCAGCTGCTACGGCGCTGGCTAGACCGGACAAGTTTGTAGAGGATGATGCCGCTCGGAAGGCTTTACGCAATGAGTTTGTGAGCGCTTGAACGGACTACAGGGACTTCATTAGATTTAAGGTTTCCTTGACCTTCGCAGTCTGCCGCAATTTTTCCTCAAGTCGACACTGCTTGTAAATGCACAAACCTCAGGCTCTCAAGGCGCTGCGTCAAGTGCGCAGAGCTGCAGACAATGCATCGGACTGGGTAATTCTATTACAATGAGGTTACGGTGCCTATTCAAGCCAAATGAGGCTGAGTGGCACATAGCAGAGCAGCGGATCCTAGCCTGACTCGCACATCTTGGTGATCGACATCGTGTGCTGCAAAAGAGGGGCAGAAGAGTAGGAGATCGAGGGTCGTGAGCATTGTCCGCCATTCCGAAACCTGACCAGAACAACTCACTGTCCTCGACTTCTCCCCACCTGTCGATTTGCGACTGGACCTCTACGTGTGCCGCTTGCGCTGCTTGGTCAACCGTGAAGTACCCCTCGACGAGACCGAGAGCGATCAGGTACGATTTCGAGGCCAATACTGACCGCTCGAATGCTGTTGCGCCATCACAATCATCTCCAGTGAGTGCTCTGACAAGTGACCCGCAGTCAGAAGTGAGGCGGTCCTTACCCGCAAGCTTGAACGCATCGTAACCCGCGACGATGCTTCCGAGCTTGAGAATGGTCGCATCAGGCTGCTTCGTGTTGAGAATGCCCTCGTACACTCGCACATCGACTTCGAAAGTCTTGCGAACCCAGTTCAGTAACGGTTCCCAGTGTTCTTGCTGCAGTTTGACCAATCGATCGGGGAAATCTTCGTGGAAGCTGCCCTCATCAAGATGTCATTTCCTGCGCGCGTGACGGGCGATATGTTGACAAGTAGGGCTTACCAGACAGTATCGGTGTCGAGGTACTTGAGGAGGCTTTCGACAACATCTTGTCGAGTTTGCTTCTCCTGTAGACCATCCAAGGCGCGACTGACGATCGAAGTCTGATTCGGAGCAGACAGGGTCAAGGACAGTCTCAGACACGAGAACGCACGAGAGACGACTAACCATGGGGAGCGTATGCGGTTTGAGAACCGCGACCTGGTTCTCCCACTCTTCGGCAATCAAGAGCGCGACCTGCAACCTCTCTTTCGGCATGAGCAGAGGGATTCCACCGGGAGTCTTGAGAGTTCGTTTGTCGAGCAGAACGGCGTATTGGTCTGAGACGAGAACGAGTCAGAACCCGGACGACCAAGCGAAAGAGCCGGATACTTGCGCACCTTCGGGTCGTTTCTCGAGCGCCACCGTCTTCCAGAAGCGACGCATCATCTTCTCAGCCCCTGTAGACCGTGACCGGATCAGCAACGGATCGCTCGAGGGACGAGAAGGCGAGAACGCACTTTTGGATTGAGACTCGGTTTGCTGCGGCACGGCCGACGATGCAGTCGTCCTCGTGGACGACATGCATCGGGAGCACGACCTGAGAGTAAGCTTTGGGATCGCAGATCGGAGCATTGTATCCCGTGACGAGTGAAGCGTGAAGCAGACGAGATGAGCGATCTGCGGAATTGTCCAGTTTCCACCTTGTGTTCTACCTCATCATCCTCTGACGCTCGAGCACTTCTCAGTAAGCTCAAGAATAGTCATGAGTCCACTACAGCAAGATATGCGTAACTGAATTGGGCTTGCTTGAATTGCTTGTCAGGTTCCCCGACCATGTCCATCTCGACTCGCGAAGCGAAACAATCGTACCACCCGAAAGGCTATGGCGTCTCTGAAGGACTCAAGCGAGCTCGAGCACCTTTCCGAACTCGAAACGCGATCGTCGGACTCGCCCTGTCTGGATTCATGTTCTCCGTGTACCTGTACTCGATCCGGGCCGTTGCCCAAGACGACTTTGCCGATCTCGAAGCTCCTACCGAGGAACAGAGGAGGAACCTCGTCAGTATCGAGGAGGAAAAGCGAAACCGGGAAGCTCTCAAAGGGGAACAGCTACAGATCGGGGTTCCGTCGTCGCCACTCGCACCCGCACCTCCTGCCCTCCCAACAACGACTTCGAAAGTTCAGACGGGAGGCGTTCTCGCGAGGTTGAGAGGAGCTTTCGGTGGCAAAGGAACCGAGAGCAAGCTCGTGTGGGGTGCGCCGTCGGTCGACCGAGTCGGTCGGATAGGAGAGGATCTCTCGAAGGAGCAGATCCAGAGGAGGATTGTTTGATCATTCCTTTCGCCGACATCCTTGTTCACTACCCACTGTTCTGCACTCGCAAACCCTTTTCACTCCTCGATGCTGAGAGCTGCAACCTATGTATGATCAAGAGTGCTTTCCGATGCGGCTAGTCAAGCTTACTCGCTCAGACAATCCAGGCAAGAAGTCAGCGAAGGACAAGACCATTGCGACAGACATTGCTAGCGTAGGTGAACAAGGAACAAGGGATACACGAAGAGAGAGACTATCAAAAACCATTACTCAATCAAAGTATTGCCACACATTTCACACGCCACCAGTGCTGGATCATTGAGAAAGGTACACTCGGGACATGGAAGCTGAAACGCTTCCGGTTCTTGTCCGGAGAGGTCCATCGCAGTCGTGGTAGGTCCAGCGTGAGAATTCGATCTTGAACGCTTCGCACCATTCGAGTTCGTGTCATGCTCGGTCGAAGATTCTCCATTCTCTTCGACATTCTTGTCGATCGACGAGTCCCAGCCGGTCAACCCTGTTCCTCGGAACCCTTCTTCCCTCGCCCTCTTTCTGCTCCGTCTGCGGTCTCCGGTCCCGTCTTTGGGAATGACATCCTCGAAACTTGCAATGTCCAGATCGACGTCCTGCTTGACTTCGAACACTTCGATCGTGTCGTCACCTTTGAGGCCCAACTCTTGTACGGTCTGGTTCCCATCGAGTTCCGAGAGGTTGTAAAAGATCCTCTGAGCAATGACTGCAATGCCAGTCACCTCTTCAATCTATACTTTCATGATCAACCTGGTCAGTCAAGTCGGGATCGTAAAGGGGAACTAAAGATCGCTAGGGAAAAGCGTGCCCTGAGTTTGAGATCCCTGATCTTGTCTTCCTTTTCCATCGAAATCTGTTTGAGACTTTTCCTGATCGAGATACCAGCTTTGTTCGCGTTGCGGACAGACGAACGAACACCGCGCGTTCCTGGATCGCTCCTCATGAAATTCACAGCTTGTTGGCCCAAACTGTGAGACGAGAGTTCAGAAGTTGGCGAATCTAAGCAACGAGCGCGGCTGTTGTCCAGCGAAGTCAGGTTAAGCGCGCTGATAGAAGAACACTTACCTGGTCGCCGCTGACCCGCAGCATCGAGATCATCTCGCTCGAGCGTTCTGACCCACAGTTCCGTCTTGTCAAAATTCTTCCTCCTGCAAATTGCCCGAAGACCTCAGTTGTCGATCTAGCCAAAGACACACATAGACAGGGAGCTCGGGGAAAGCTGCGGGGTGTGACTCACCTATCCTCGAGGCAGTCGAGGCAAATGTCCGGACTGCTCCGTGGCGCCGTCTCGCCTGGATCGATCCAGATTCTCACTTCAGGTCCGGCGTCGTACGCTTTCACGAGATATCGCCATTCGGGTTGTGTAGCGATCGTGATGTTCTTCGCCGATTGAACCTCGTTCGGCAGATCGACGCACAAGAGATCATGCATGCAGAGGAAAGGAGCATTCGAAAGTGGCGGAGGTCGTGGAGGCGGAGGGTTCTTCTTCGCATGCGACCAGGCAGTCCATTGTCTCGTCCAAGCTAGCAGGTGGAACTCCGTGAGCTATATGAGTCTGGCAATTCTGAAGATCCCGAGTCCGGCTGGAACGCACCTTTGGGTACAACGTAGTGAGCCATGTCATCAGCAGAGACTGGCAGGCGGGTACTTCCCAGTCTCGTTTGACCATCAAAGGATTTAATGATTTTCTGTCACGCCCACGAAACAGTCAAAATCACAAAGCACTTCTTGCCATCTGGGAATACTGACCTTTTCCTTCTGCTGCAACACCTTCGTCTCTTTCATGTGCGTTTCGTCGACGACAAGGTGATCGATACAGAGATCGCAAGGTTTCGGGTTCATCGCACGCGGATCGAAATCGGGGAAGATTGTTTGGAGCCGGTTCGCAGCCTTGAGCAGATTGATCTGTCGTCAATCCCAGAGCTCCCGGTCATAGCCACCCGGTTTCCGAGCTTACCTCGATCGAGATGATCTCCCGCTTCTTGTTTTCGGCCGCGAGGCCACCATGCTGACAGACGACATCGTCGATATATGGGTGAGCAGCAGGAGAAGGGTCGGTACCGTTCCAAGTAAAATGCATCTTTGGCTTGTCCTTCTTCCAGTCTGCATCAAATAGCGAGACATCAGTTTCAAAACCTTTCTGGGACGATCGAACAAGAAATTGGCTCGAACCGGTGAACCAGGGCTTCGAGATGAAACAATAATCCTCATCTCCGGAGTGATCGAGGTTCTCGATGACTTGTCGCACTTGTGCTACGTGTGAGCTCGCATAGTAATGCTCTGTGACGGATAGGATTCGGGATCAGGGTTTGAAAGTACGGCTGCAAAGAGAGGTCAGGACGAACCTGCTGCCGTGCCTGCGACGCAGTCTCGACAGAGACTGTTCACGACGGACAGTTCCGGTTCTATTTTGACCCCACAGTCTTGCAGGGTCATGAAAGCAGCCTGTCTCGAAGTAAGATCCCAAAGTCAGTATGTTCTTTTCATGTCGAAAGATGAAGCGAGGCTCATCCGGACCTGCGAAACCAGCTTGATGTGCTCAGCTTTGGCGGGATCGGCTAGTCCATGTTGACATACGATGAAGCTGTTGTCGATCGACTGGACGAGCTCAGGTTCAGGCATATCTCGTCCAAGGTGTTGTGCCTGAGCCGATGTGGGATGCGATGCAGAGGACGACGCAGGTTGTTTCCGAGCACCCGGAGCCGACAGTGCGACGTTCGAGATTGTTGATATACCCTCGCTGCCGGTGAGAGTACTGTCCGACCGGGGTTCGTTGATACTGTCACTAGACTCCTGCATTGGCGTCTGTGCGACGACAGTGTCGACGCTCTCGACCTTGCCTTTGCCGTTCGCCTTTGAAGTTGTAGGTGTCTTGAGACCTGACTCGACCCACCGCTTGAGTGCAGTCTTGTCCACAAGGAAAGCGTTTTCCTGTTGTACCTTCTCCTCTTGTGAGTATTTCGGGCTCTTTCCACTTGCACAAGAAGGGAAAAGCGAGGAGGGAACTAACGTCTTCGGCCGGTACATCCCAATTGTTGTAGACCGATCGTATTTTCTCTCTGAGCTTTTCAAATGCCATCTTGGCGTGTCCAGTCCTTTCGTTCCAACGTTTTCTGGTCAGTAAGTAGCTCATCAGACGGACACGGGGAGAGAGAAGCGGCAACGAACGAGGCGTTCCATTCGTCGACCTTTTGCTGGTAAGCGAAGTCAAGGTTTTCAACCTCCTTCGCGGCCGAGGAAGGCGGGACAGGTGTCTCGAGCTTCGAGGTCGAAGGGTCTTGGCGTCGAGTATAGACCAGCATATCTGGCGTCAACAAGGAAGAAAACAGTAAGCTTCGACAAACCATGTGCTTTAGATGCTACCACAACGTACACGCATCTTTTGATTTCGGGAGGCTGTCAAAGGGAGAGGTAACTATCAGAATCAGTCCTGCTCTGAAGGAAGGAAACGCGATTGCAAAGCGACAAACATTTGACCCTGAGCGTCTCGTGTGAAACCTTTCTTTGCGCTCGCCACCTTGATCTTCTTTTTTTGCTTTTCATCGATCACGACGTCGTCGTCTTCGTCGTATATCAACGGTGCGTTCAAGTCTTCGACTTCGGTAACGGTTTCGTCATCAAAGAGAAACCACTTGGACTGACTGCACTCGTTGAGGATCACGACGAGGGTCAGCGATCTCATTTTTCCCTCTTGGCCAACTTGGTGAGAGGAAGAAAAAAGAAAAGCAGACTTACTCTTCGTCGTAGACTTGCGCAACGTAGTGTCCGTGATGAGCGCTAACGCCTTTATGCATGAGGACCCCCTTGAGGTCATACCAGACTTCGTCTTTGCGTCCCGTGTCTGGATTGGGAGGCAAGTAAAGTCCCATATCTACAGAAAGAGGGTACGAGATGGCATGTTGAGATTTCGCGCGCAAGAAATCTTTCAAGTTGAAAGTGAAGCGCAGGAGAGAGAAATGGAGGACCTGAATGAATGGACCGGGAAACGTCAGTAATACAGAAAGTGAAGCGTGTTGTAAAGACATGGAACAGACTGGAGGTAGAGATCGAAGTTCAGAATATCTCGTAGCGTCCCTCTTGGTGTTGCAATTCTCGCAAAAGTACCTGTTCGCCTCGATCAGCTTGTATACGCGGTCAGAAGCGGCAAGAAAGACACTCACTGGTTGTCGCCACTCAATTTCTCGTCTTTTAGGCTTTGTGTGATGCGGTTCTCGAGTTTGCAGTCTTTCTGAAAGCGAGATGTCCGAGAATGATCAAGGGTGAGTATTAATTTACCGAGCAAGAAGCTGATGGACTAGACTACTGCAAACAGTAGGACGTACGGTCAAGCTGATCTCGAGTTCGAGGAACGATGCTGGACGTGCCGAGGTATGGTCGCATTCGTCGCAGCGAGTTCCATACACCATGCTGCCTTCGAACTGCATTCACTACCAGTCGTCAGCGATCTAACAGAGTTCGCACGCGGGATGACCTCATGACTGACCTGTTCTTGAACCAGGTTGCCCACGTCGAGCTTGCTGTTGTCTCCATTGCTTTGCTGCTTGGATCCTTGCTTTTGAAACTCGTGATCGAGCAAACTCAGAAACAGCTTTGAAAACTCTTGTGCATCTTGTTGCTCCGTTTGATCGAGCTCGAGCGAATTGACCAGGGGAGTAGGGTCGTACACGGCTTGTTTCGAAGTTTGGAAAAACGCAAACAGGACTTGGAGCTGAAACAGTGGCGAGGACTGATTGCGCAGCATTGATTAGCTTCGGACCAGAGCAGAAGGGGGAGCGACAACGAGAACTGACGTCGAGTTTGCCGTTCGAAGGGGGCTCGCACGCATAGACCCCGGCTCGAAAGCGGGAGTCACGATACCAGACCTATCGAGAATAAAGGTTCAGGATCAGAAGGTGGGCAGCAAGCGAGATGGCGCACTTGGAGGAATGAAGCGACGTAGCAAGTTGCGCCAAGGTTCTGCAGTGCCCGTTTGTCATTAGCTCGGGTCGGGAGCTTGGAGACAGCAGTAGTATCTTGCCTTGAGCCCAACTGGCGTCGCCTCGGCCCGTCCGACAGCAGGCTCACGGGGAAGTCCGAGCGACTTGCGATACTCTTTCCAAGCTTTCGCTGTTACATGAGAAGCGGTATCAATCGTGTGCTCATTCCATTAGTGATTTGTGGACGTGAACAGGGCTTACCCGAGTTTTCCCACTTGTCCTGACCTAGCCAGTTGAGACACTTTGGGCTGTTTGCACAGTTGTCGCTCGAGCAGAGTCTCGGTGTGAACGCGGCAGGCTTCGCTTTCTTCTTGCCCGTCGATCGAGAATTCGACGTAGAGTCGTCCTGAATCATGAGTTCGTCGTCTGACGAGTCCCCGAGCTCGACCACCTCTGTCGCTTTGGCCTTGCCCTTCGGGTCGCCTGCAGTTGGATTCCATCGTGGTGAGCATGCGCGCAACAGGTCGATCTCTTCAGGTGCTGCCGAGTCTCGCGGGGGTGCAAACCCATACGCCCGAGCGAGCTGGTCCGGAGAGAGTTTGTCGGGTGAAGTGGAGGAACTCGAGCGCTGATCCGGCAGCGAGTCGACGTAGTGACTGTGGATCGTGAGGCTCGCTTTCTGACGCTTCTTGGGTGGCATTGCGTCGTCTTTGATTGCGTTCGAGCGAGACGAAGAGCAACGGTGGGGCAGTGTTCAGTGATCTCATCGCTCGCGCGTCGCTCATCTTCCTGTACTTCTCGACTCGCTCAGAAGACGCTCCTGATGATTATGTTGAGGATCAGGCGCGTCAGTACAGCTACACACTGTCTTCCACCGAGGAGCTAACCTGTACCGTTACCGCACAATCAGGTTTCCGGCAGGCACTGCCGCATGTTCGCTGCCAGACAACGCAGACTTGTCGGCTCTACATAACGAGATCTATACACTCACTGCGATCACACCTGAACGACAAGAGCGTGAGTATGTCCCCCGCTCACTAGCATGAACCGGGAAACCCCCACTTGGTTGACTCTCTGTCCCCGTTCTCGCTCCAGTGCGAACCGGGTTCCCACCCAAGCTGCTCGGTACAAGTACTGTACAGACGACTTTGCTGTCAGCTCTTGGGATTGCAAATGGTGATGCGATAGTCGTTGCGGAATCCGCGACCACCGCTTCCGAGATTCATCAACCCGCCACACCAGCTTCCGCCCCTCCATCGACTGTGTCAGCCTCCCGAGCGATCGAGTCTTCTTCCTCGAATGCGCCCCAGTATGTCCAAGTCGATGGAGGGTTCCTAATCCTGCGAGTGAGACGACCTCTCTCTCCGCTATCGAGTGCTCACCTTGAGATTCAAGCTTACCGTTGTGGGGAGTGGTCCTTCCCAGATCGTTCCCGACGACAACTCTTGTCTCTTCACCGCCATCTCGCAAGTTTTGAATCCTACTTCAAAACCTGATCCGGCTGCGCTACGGCGGATAGTTGCAGAAACGATCCAAAGTGATTCCTCGACCTATTCTCAAGTATTGCTAGGGCACGTCTCCTTTTCCTAATTCACAGCGTCAGAGGTACAAGTCCCTGAACCGTTGTCTCGTTGCTCGGGAACACAGCCGTCCTCCAAGTGATTACATCGCTACCATCTTGTCTCCTAAAAGTTGGGGTGGAGCGATCGAACTCTCAATTTTTGCGAAACACTTTGAATCCGAGATCTGGTCGATCGATGTCCAGACGGGACGCATTGACAAATTCGGAGAAGGTAGCTCGTACAAACAATTCGCGATGGTGATTTATTCCGGCATACGCAAGTTATCCCTACCTCTCTCTCTCTCTCTTGCGAAAAAATCAGAACTGACGGAGTTCATGAGAGAGGGGTTATAGATTATGACGCAGTGACATATTCTTATACTCCTCCTTCAGCTACAATTAGTTTCCCTCCGAACCTCGAATTTGACACGACCCTCTTCCCTCTCCCGGCTTCCTCAGACCTCATCTCGGGTGCACAAACGCTCGTCGACCATCTTCGAGCAAATCACAGTTACACCGACACGGCTACATTCACACTCCAATGCCAAGTGTGTCGAACTGCGATCGTGGGGGAAACAGATGCGAGGAAGCATGCTGAACAAACGGGACATCAATCGTTCCAAGAGTACAATGGAGCGCCTCGAGATTGAGAGCAGTGACCATCGTCCCTGTCAAATCTCATTGGATCGCTGGTACATGTTCTCCCAAAACACTTGCTGGGAACGAGCACGCAACGAGAGAGAGCGATCTTGGTACTAAACTATGTTTGATTTCTTGTTTCGTCATGAAGGACAGAGAGAGAGAGGTGAATGTGAGAGGCGGGGAGAGGCGAGCTTCTTCTGTGGAAGCTCGACCTAAGGAGTACGTCTACTGCGATAAGTAAAATTCGAACAATGTCGTCGAGAGGACGGTGGGAATGGGGGGTCGAGAAGCGTCAAATACGCCAGAGACAAGACTGCAGAGATGTCGGGAGAGATTGCAAGTCAGTTCGAGTCAACAACGATGAGGAGAAGGAAGGAGAGAAGCGCGACTTACGGAAAGACAGGTTACAGCTCTACGAAAGAGATCTACAGCTATGTACCCTTTTTTGTTTCGTTTACACAGCTCGAGACAGACAAACAACAACTCTTGACGTAGGAACTCCGGTTACCCAAGAGAGAGAAGAAAACACGAGAGAGAAAGAGACGAGATGGGAGAGATGGCAAGAAGAAGGGGTTGGTATGGAGGACTAGCCTCATCAATGTCTGGCGGTAGACAATCTCCTCGGAGACTTGCGAGAGGCGGAAGAGACAGAAGCTCTCGTGATCCTGCCGGATTTGCGCACTGGATCGGGGTTCTCCGTTTCTTCATCGAGGGAGAACTCGGCTCGACCTTCGTCCTCCGACGGCTCTTCGGGTTCTTCGTCTGCGACTGGAGCATCAAGCGAGCGGTGAGGCGAGCTTTTGTTCGCATTGTTGGTCTTTCGCCCCGATGTCCTCCTGGCGGGCAACATCGCCAACGACTCCTCCGAGTCGAGCTGTTGCGCAACCGTCGCTTTGCCTTTGCCCAAATCACCCATTAGTGACGGTCGCCTCGTCAAAGGTGAGGGCAGAGCCGTCGTGAAGCGCGGGGTCGATGAGCCGGTCAAGAACGCCGTGCTGGCCGAGGAAGGGACTTGTGCGAAAGCGGCAGAGTGATTTTTCGCCGAGTCGTAAGAGCCGTCATGGAGGTCCACGTCACGCTCGTCGTCGTCGTCTTCAGCTGCCCAGGCAAGATCAAGCTCCTCGAGACCGATCGATTCTGGTGCGAGTAGGTCGACGTGTGTGCCGAGTTCACCATCGAGTTCGTCGACGTCAAGGTTCATGCTCCATTCGGTTGCGTCCGGGGGCGATGGTGCTTGTTGCGGGACAGGGAGACCAGTCGCAAGGAGCGATGAAGAAACAACCTGGTGCTGATCGTATGCCTCGGATCCTTCCGATGAATGCGAGCTAGCTCCTGTCGAGGTCGCTCGGAGTAGAAGCTCGCGATCGAATCCATCGAGTGGGTAGACAGAGGAGCCTCGGGAAGAAGGATGCGACATCATCGCAAAGCGGTAGTCGCTGTGGTCGTGCTCGATCGTGACGAGGTCGTCGCGTTCGTCATCCCCTTCTTCCTCTTGTTCGTCCTCGTCATCGGCAGAGTCGGCGTGATCATCCGATGGAGAATGGAGAAAGTCGCTTTCGTCGATCCCGACGAAATCGAATTCGTTCACCGTGAAATTGTGCGCGAGAGGCAGCATCGGCGGAAGGTCAAGGGCCAGAGGCGAAGGCAGAGGAGCAGCAAGTCCAGCGAGTTCGGAATGGCCGCGCGCAACCGAGAGCTGTCGACGTCTAGCGGGAGTATCTTGCGCGAACGAGTCGAGAGTTGCTACAGAGCGCACTGCACCCGTCAGTTTCGCACACAAGAGGCGAGAAACGTGGGAAAAAGCCATACCTGAGCCTTCCTGTTTGCGATCCACGGCCTTGACGATCACGACATCGTCATCTCTGTCGTCCTGCGCCTCAAGTGCTCCGCACAGAGTCGCTTGCATTCCAACTCGCGAGATCTTGCCGAGCGGCCCTTCGTCCTTCTCAGGATTCTCCCTCTTCATCTCCGGTGTTGTGCTCTTCTCCTCAACAGGTTCTGCCTCGAGCTCGTCTGGATTCCTCGGCGTGGTTGCGGGTGTGTCGATGGCGAGGTCGTCAGTCCCGATAGAATCTTCTCCCGCCGTTGACGCGTTGACGGCGTCCGGTGCTGAGGAAGGCAGCAGCGGGAGCGAAAGCTCAACATTGGGCTCAAGCTGACGCTCAGAAATATCCTTGCCATTGTGAGTGCTGATGACCGAACTGCTGCCCGTCGTGCACGAGTCGGCACCCCACTCAAAGTCGAATTCGTCTGCTCGCAGCATTGCTTCGTGGAAATCTTCTTCGTCTGCAGAATCCGAGCGGGAGGGCGAGGCGACGGCTTCCTGCGCATTGCCCGGCGCAGGCATGGACTTTGCGATCTCGGAGGACGCATCTTGGTCCATAGGTTCGACAGGAGAAGCGGCGATAGCAAAGTGGTGGGAGAAGGTGTTCGGGGCCGAAATTGAGAGGTGCAATGCTGGAGTAACAGGGACAGATGGGGGACGGGACACGACTAGGTTGATGGGTGCATTGGCGAGCGAGAGCTCGTCGGGAGATATGACTGGGTTTGTTGGCTCCAGCATGGCTGCAGAGAGGTCATTCGGGCTGAATGAAGGTGACGAGGCTGAAGCGGCGAGGAGGGACTGCGCAAGGAGGGCAGCGGACGAAGTGGCGGAAAAAGTAGACGCGCGAGATCGTGAGATGCCCGGTAAAGATTCGGAGAGCTCGGGAAGGAGCGACGGCTCAACACTGCCCGCTCTGCTGACACCTTCGCTTCCAGCTCTGCGAACTTTCTTCTTGTTCTTCTTGCGCCTGCAAGCAGCTTCGCCGACGTGACCGTCTGAGTCGGCGACGTCCGATTCGACTTCCTCAAGCGCAGTCAGGCGAAGTTTTAGTTTTGGAAGAGAACTTCGCACCGGGGCGGAAGAAGCGCCAAATGCAGCATTACGACGAGGAGGGGCAGGATTGCTCGGCGCAATTGCCGGATTTGCGGGAGGAATGGCGATCGGGGTGGGTGCGGCGTTCGAGGCTGGCGGAACTGTCGCGTGAGCGCTGTTCGCATTCGGTTCCGTTGTCGACATGGCAGCCATCATCGCGCTTGATGCCCTCCTCTTGCGCTTTCCTCGACCCATACCTTCTTCGTCTCCATCATCGTCCGCGCCGTTGCTGATGTACAGATTCGAGCTCAAGCGCAAGCCCGGCGCGGGTACGCTCGAGTGACCCGTTTGTAACGGCACCAAGCCTCGCACATACAGTCCATCTCGATCACTTCCGGCGAGTCCAGCCTCTTTTCGGCAGCGCACAAATGGATCGTCGGCGCCGATTCCAGGCCCGAAAACCTGCGGGTTCAAGTACCACAGCGTACCGCGCTTGACGGCGGGCCTCTGCTCAGCATGCAGACCGACAGCTCGTACTTCCTCCGCCGTGAGCGCGCCAACGAGCTCGAACGGAATCAGAAGAGGGAGGTAGGTGGGACTAGCGCTCGAAACTCGGGCGATGTGCGCACGTATGCAAGTCGAGACGTGAGCGAAAGGTGAAGTTCCGCTGTCAGGCGGCAGAGTACGTCAATGACGAGGACTGGCTGTGGGACTGGTTCGGGAGAAGGAGACGTACGCATTCTTGAGCCATCCTTTCTCGAGCATGACTTCGGCGACTTCTTTTGGGCACAACGCGCGATTCTCATGACAATGCATGACGGCACAAGTCGCCATCAGGAGGCGGTCGTCGAGATCTTCTTTGCGGATCTTGCCAGTCATGTCGGGAGTCGGGAATCCGAGATCTGCGGGTACCAACTGACGCGGATGTCGCTTGTCGGAGGACTTCGGATCTGGAACATACGAGTCGACCAGTGGGAAGACTGGGATGCGCGGAAGCGGACCGGCGGGCTTTGGCGCGACGGCGGGAATCGATGTGACGGTTTCCTCCACTTTGCTAGGGTTCGCACTTGTCGACGCCGGTGACGATGTTGCGATCGACGACGACGTGCCCGTCATCGGTAGTGGCGGTATCAGTGGGAGCGGAGATTGGGCCGAGCCGAGAGTCGAGAGATCGAGTGGTGGATGCGATGCGAGTTTCGGCAAACGGTGAGGTTGCTGCGCTGCTGGCCGAATCGGCAGACCCTCGGAGACTGCCATCCCTCCTCGAGCTGGCGATGCTACTCGGCTGGCCGCCTTCGCGCCTGCTCCTATGCTGCTTCTGCCACCCGCCCTCGCCGTCTTGGCTGGTTTGGCTCCATCCGTTCCTTCTGGAGCCTTGGCAGTTGCGGTCATCGCGGACCTTCGGCTTGTAGGCGAGCTAGCACTCTTGCTCCGGTCTGCTGCCACGACCATCACCGAGCGCTCGGCGGGCGCAAACGGTCGATACCGATCGGCTCGATTGGAGTTTTCGAAAAGCGCCTCGTGAATTGCTCGGCTGACGTCGGCGGGCTTTCAGACTTTGGTGAACTAGCGATTGAGGTATCAGGTGTGTGTGAGGCTGTCTCTAGTCTGATAGCGGGCAGACAGCCATTGGGCAGAGTTGTGGGCGAGGTGTGGACAGGTGTCTAGTTTATGAAGGCCGAGACTCTGGCGTATTCACGCGCCGATTTACCCGCGCTTCCCCCAAGTCAGAGTCGACCGGCACCTTTGTTTCTCTATCGCTCCTCAACGGATCCAAGCCCAGACACAGTCGCGATGCGTTCGATCGCGCCGGATTGGCCTCGCCAAATAGCGGGAAATTATTTCAGCATGCAATACTCTTCAATTGCAAGTAGCATGCAAATGCATGGCATCTGAAAGGGATTCAGGGAAGCGAACCTCGGGATTTTGACCAAAGGACGAAGGTTCCCGCGGGGAAGGCCGGACGCAAACTGCGGTGTTGCCGCCCGAGCTCCTGCGCAGAATTCTCGCGCGCACACCGGTCAATTTGGGTCAATGCAAGCCCGAGTTGCTGCTTGACAAATAGGCCCCTCTTTGTCTGTATATACAGTTTCGAGCGCGAGAAACGGAGCACTGTCTCTAAGCTTCTCACCACCGTTGACGTCGCCGAATTTCGAGCTTTAACTTCCCTGACGCCCAGAGCTAGCTGTATCTCTCCGGTCACAAGCCATTTGTAAAGCACTTGCTTGCGAGCATTGGCGCTGACTATCGTAAGCCAGTCAAGCGTCAGCCGTAATCTCGACCTTACAATCGCAAGCCGGCGGCCGGCGCCACGACATTCAGTGTGATCGGTCACCATCTGCCTCCGCAACTTGTTGCAGACCCCGTGGTATCTCTGTAACGAAGGTAAGCAATGGAGAAAGGCCAGTCCTCACCGCAGACGATTATTTTTGCTCCGCCAGACCATATGTGCCGAGGATTCTGAGAGTAGATTTTTTGCACGGTTATCGAGGGTCAGTTGCCGCCAGCTCAAGCTGAGCAAGATAACAGAGTCGTGCTTGGGCAGGTCGGAAGGGCAGCGATACAGAATCGTATGCTCGCGGAGCAGGCTCCCGAGACCCGTGCGTGCAAGATTTTTCTGCAGATTCTTGGCAGGAAGGATTCTGGGCCTCCTTCTCGCGCCCGCGAACCAAGCGAGCTCTTTCGTCGTCGGCTCCATTTACTCGTTCTGTTGAGCATTCCAGGGCTCTCGAGTCCTCTCATGCTACGAGCTGCAAGGTTGCTGCATAACATAGTGAAGAGCGCACAGAGGAAAGCGAGAAAGACATCAAGAAGAAGCGGAGTAGCGCAAAAGGGCACGAGTCACATGAAGGGGAGAAAAATACAGAAGGACGAGCCGGAAAAGGAAGAGAGCTCGAGTGGCCGTTACGAAAGGAAAAGAGGAATCGAATGTGGAGTTGGGACAAGGACGACACAGTTGAGGTGGAACAGGTGTAAAGGGAAGCGTCCGTAGCGTGTTGAAACAGAGGAAAGAGCGAGGTAAAGCTGCATCATTCCTGACCGAAACCGAGGGTGTTCTCGACGGCGAACGCGAGTTTCGATTCGAGGCTGTTCAGAAGGAAGAAGGCATATGAGCATCATGACGGTAAGGAGGGGAGCCCAAGGACCAGGGAGGCAGAGTCTTACGTTTCAAAGTTCGGATAAGGCGGCAGATCGAGGCGGTTGAAGCAGGTGTGACTCTTTGGCAGCTGCGTGATCTCGCCTGACTTTTCGAGCGTGAAGCGACGAGGTCCGTCGGATCCTTGGAGATCTTTGAAGCCGTTGACGGGGATTCGACTCGTGCCGGTAGCGAATTGCAAAAGTCGAGACTTCTTCTCAGCAGGCCAGCCCTTGACCGCTTTCCAGAACCATTGAACAACCTGTGCAAGACCCAAATGTCAAGAGAATCCAGCGAGAAGCAGCTTGAGCTCGAAATACTTACCTCGTCCCCTTGCTGATATCCTCGGTAGTCCGTATGCTTCATCCAGTCGTCAACGTCGATCTCAGACATACCACCGATGAGCAACTGCAAGTCGTGTTCGGAGTCAGCAGCTGCGAGAACCCACAGAGAACTCGACGCGCAAGGACTTACCTCGAGTTCTCGCTCGTCAAAGACGTTGATCAGTTCTTGCGGGATCAATTCGTTGAAACCGCTCAAGAACGCCTTGAACTGGTCTTCGACACGCCTCTGCACCCTCCACTCGACGAGCAGCTGCACATACTCGGCCTTGTTCTCGTTCGTGACCGCCACATCGCGTCCTCCAGGTTTGAGATCGACCGTAATCGTCTCCCCGAATCGATCATCCTCGGCAGAGAAGGTGTTCTCGATGACGTCTTCGATATCGTTCTCGCTATGACATGGCACGACAGGCGAATCAGTCGACGAGCGCGGCAATTGGAAAGGAAACGGGAACAAAGGACTGACAGGATCCAAGTGAGCGATCGGAACACTTCGGCATCGACACTCTCCATATCGGCAAGCACGATCTTCTTCTTGAGAACCATCTTGTACAGCGCGGTGATGAAGTATGCGTCGAGGAAGCGACGGTGGAACACGGCGAGCGACAAGACTCGTCCAATGAACTTGAAGTAGTTCAAGTGCTCGGGATTGATAGACGAGTTCGGGTTGATCTGAAGCGTGTAGTTGTCGTGCTAGGAAAAGCAAAGGTGAAGGTCAATATACAACAAAGAGAGTAGATACAGCAAAAGTTTGTGGAACATACAGCCGAATACTCGAAGAGGCAGTAGAACGGATTGAACATCTCGTGCGAGAGCAGGAAGAAGAATTCTCGCGAGAGTCCACCGTAATCGAGTCCGTCTTCGCCGTCGAACTTGATCATCAAGCGCTTCTTGAGGTCGTTCGGAGTTTGTCGCATGATCTCGGCGTACGAATCTTCGAAAATGTGACTTCGGCGAACCTTGACGTGGCACTGGCCGGGGGAGGGACGCAACGCAGGTTGCGATCGGAAGTAAATGAGCTTTCGTCGGAAGTCGCGCTTGTACTGCGGCACGTTCTGGTCAAGCGAAGAGGGCAGACGAGGGTCGTCCCACGTCGTCGTCTTGGTGTTGTGGTCGACGAAATAGACGCGCGCAGTTGAGGTCAGTCGCATCTCCCATCCGGACGGCAGAGGACCGAGCTGCGAAACCGATTGCGGCTGGACGGTCAGGTTGTTGCCGTTGGGGCCCATGACGCGAAGAAGTTGCTGCCGGCGAGGGTCGACCCAGGTCGTCGTCCGCGTGTTGTGGTCGACAAAGTACGGCCTGCCTTCGGGCGTGAACCTCTGTTCCCAACCGGCTGGCAATGGTCCGGACCCTTGCGTGGTACTGCTCGTCGCAGCTGCTGCTCCCGCTGCTCCCGCCGCTGCCGCACCCGGGGTCGACGATCCGGTGGGCGTGTTTCCGCCACCCTCGGTCGCTCCGAGGAACTCGTCGGCAGTTGTGCGTGCGCCTCCACCGGTCCGAGCAGCACTGCTTGCTGAGGCGGCGGGGGCATTTCCAGATGTGGCAGACGCACCACTTGGCGTCGATGCGCCGCCACCGCTAGTACTGCGGTTCGGGCGGGCCCAAGTCGTCGTCCTCGTCGTGTGATCGACGTAATACGTTCTGCCAAGGTGATCAACCCGTCGTTCCCAGCCGGGTGGCAACGGACCGTACTGATCCTCGCGTGCATTGAACTCGCGGGTCGAGGACGAACCCGAGCTCGCGTGAGATTCGGCGCTGGCTAGTGGCGGAGCAGTAGAAGGAGTCGAAGTGGACGAAGATGCAGTCGAGGCATCAGGTCGAGGAGAAGCGGGGGCAGCGCCCGAGGCCGCGGTCGATGACGAAGGGTTCGAGGCTACGGCAGAGGATGACGCCGCAGTTGAAGCCTGCGAAGCGGCGGAAGCTGCCGTGATCGGGGCAGTGCTAGGCGTGCGCGGAACTCCGCTGACGTTTGTGCTGAGGTGGATAATGAGCTTGCCGTGGACGACGAGCTGATCGTTCGAGCGTTTGAGGTCCCGAGTGAGAGTGTCTGTATCGCATACATGAAGTCAATGGGGTGAAGAGGACTCTTCGCCCGGCATAGAATACACATACCCTCTCCGCCGAGATCGAGGTCGACTGCTTGGGCGACGGGGACGTTAATGACACCCAAGAACCCCTGATCCTTCTTCTTGAACTTCTTTTGATCAAAGATCTGCACGGTCAGGACACTTGCGTCTTTGACCTCGACGTCGAACGATTCATTCCAGTCTGGCGATCACAGAGAGACGTTAGCCTTGACATCATTCAAATGGTCCCTACGCGCCGCGCAGAACCTACAAGGGTTGAGCGTTTTCTGTACAAGTTTGATCAGAGTGTCAGCATTCTCCCATGTCGTGTACCCAGCCCGGTGATAATGCATACTTTGATCGCAGTCGTCGTGTTGGTTTGTTCACCATCGACCGTGACCACTGCGAACGGGTCAGGTAGCCTGAATACATCCCGCTTGGCCAACGAGTCGGCCGCTACCACTGTGGAGCGCAATCACGAAGCGGAGAAGGAGTGTCAGCGAAATCCTAAACTGGCTGACGTTCGGTCGAACGCGGTTGGAAATTCGCGAGCCGAACGGCTCGGCCGCGGTCCCGGAGCTGCACTGGCGAGCTGCCAGCTGCCTCTTGGGGCAGTCTACTGTAACGCGAACGCTGCCAGGACTGGCGCGAAGAGGCGAGTGCATCGCCTTTTGCGCGAGATCGGAGCGAGGGAGAACCGATAGCAGGGATCCCACTTAGCGCGATATGAGAAGAGACTCGCCTGTGACGCGGACCTTGCGAGTACTAGACAGCGAGACAGGGTAAGCTATCGCGGTACATGGCGAGATGGCAGGCAGCCGAGACGCTTACCGATCAGGGTTGCCGGCGCTACTCATCGCGGAGGCACGAGTCAAGGCGAAGGAGCAGTCTGTCGGATGGATGCTGATCGAGGGCTAGTGTGGAGCTGACGTGAGCGCTGTCGAGCGCGAGGTGTGCCTGGCAATCGCGCAAGGTGAGGTGGGTCAAGTCGTGAGCGAATCCGCCCTTCAAATGACAAGTACTTTCCCGTTGACGCTGCGAAAGGCTCGGTCCCCTTGTCGGTTTCCTTGCTTCGTATCATTGTCAAAGATTCATCTTGCCTTGACAAGCTGCATCAATTTCTGCAGAGCTTTGTGCAGCGCGGCACTCCGCTCGCACGCTCGCATACCCTCGGAGCTCGATCGGCTTCACACGCGCGCTGCCCGCCGACAAGCTGCGCCTGGGCCTTTCGAGTTGTTCTTCGGTTTCGGCAGGGTACTGTCAACTCTGCCGAGCCCGCTCACGGCGAGGCAGTCCCGACGATAATCGAACTTGTCGCTGGTATCCCTCGGCTTCTGTTCGCTAGAATCTTGGCTGCAGTACCCTTGCACACGACTACCCACTGTAGTCGAAGAGCCTGAAATACTGACACGCAGGCTGCCTAGTTCTCCAAAGGGCATCGAGCGCATGCCAGCAGCCGAGCACAAACGTTCAGATCCTGGCAAATGTTTGTGCTTGCACGCCGAGCTCAATCATGCCGCCTCACGAGCTCACAGAGACTGAGACAGTTCCCTTCTGGTGCAATCAAGTCTTGTAGGACGCGCGGATGGGAACACTGGCAACTAACGCTGCAATCCCGCCACTGCATAGGTCCTTCAGAGCGAAAGTGCTCCCGCCGTTTGCTGCGCTACAGAGCTGCTCATTAAGGTGCCATCTGACCATGTACGCCCCTCCAAGCCTAGAAGTCCGATTTCACCAAGTTCGGCGTGGTAACTTGTTCGCTTTGCGCAAGGTCCGTCTGAGGCAAACAGGGCCGGGCAACCTGCTCTCGCTTCTTCCTGACGGAATCGTCTCTCGACCCAGAGTTACTGTACTACGAGTGCCCAAGCCTGAGCGATGTCCCGTGAAACCAGGCCTGCGAACTCCAACAGGCCGAAGCACCGCTCTCTAACGCTCTCTAGAGCCCGAGGGGAAGCTATCAGAGCAGATTTTTCCTCGCGCCTCCCGTCTTACTGGTAAGATTCTGATACTTTAAGGAATTCCCGAATCTCAGAACAAGAAAAAAGTCACAGGTGAGACTCGCTCCGGGAAAAGATGCAAGTTGAAAGATCTTGCTGTCTCGACTGTCCACTCGACACCGCGCATCAGAATGCCATCTGGACAGCATTTCTCAGCATTGCGAGCGAAGAAGCGCAAGCTGGGCTTGTCAACAGCAAAGGAATCGTCGACCGCTTCATCATCGAAAAGGAAAAGCGAAGTCAAGTTTCGCAACGCGACCCCTGCCACGCTCGACTGGAAGAACATCCACTTGCCAGGCGAATTCGGTTTTGATGAGGACGGCGGTTTGCTCGAGTTGGACGAGATAGACGGGGTAGATGTTGTGTATGAAGACGGTCGGGTTCAGTTCAAGGCAAGTCTCTCACTCTTCTCTGTACCTCGCCAAAGGCATGTTCGCGTCTGACAGGATGCGGTAAAGAGCAGGTCAAAGAAGACGACACAGATTCAGCTCCTCCAGCCAAAAAGAGCAAGAAGGCCAAGGGCAAAGAACCCGAGATCGTCAACGATGAATCTCCCTTTCCCGAGGAGGAGCTGTTCTTTGCAGAGGAAGATGTCGAGCAAACGGCGGAACCAGAGAAAACAGTAGAGGCAGCGCAAGAGCCCGCAGCTCCGATAGAAAAGGGAAAGAAGGCGAAAAAGAGCAAGAAACGACCACTTGAAGTTACCAAGGCACCAGCAGAGACCGCACAGATTGTGGAAGATACCCCATTCGACAGTGAGTGCCGCCTCTTAGGCATAAAAATCGACATTGAGCGCTGAAAGATCCGTATGTGCGTGGATAGCGGAGAAATTCTTGCCTAAATGGTCACACCTCGCGCTCGCGCCATCGTTGTACCGCGCTCTTCATGAGCTCAACTTTGATGCGCCGACAGCCATTCAAGACCGAGCACTTGCGCTCGAAGAAGGTTCCAAGGCTGCACCTACGGCGCAGACGGACGAGACGGAGGACTCAGAGACGCGAGAAGACGGTGCCGACGCCCAAGAGGAGGCTGCAGACGAGGGCGAATGGGGAGGCATCTCGAATGATGCGGTCGGCGAGGACTTCCAAACTCCTGAAGCTCCTCCTGACCGCGACGTCGTCGGAGTTGCCCAGACTGGTTCCGGTAAAACCTACGCCTACGGCCTGCCAATCTTGTCACACATCCTTCGTCAAGCTACAGCCGTTGCGGACCGCTCGAATTCTCCCACTCCATCCGAAGATTCGGAAGACCTCGACCCTTACCCTCCGACTCGCCTCGCCGCTCTCATCCTGTGCCCAACTCGCGAACTCGCATTGCAAGTACGAGCTTCGCTGTTCTCCGTCGCGGTCAGGACATTGCCTCTTCTGCCACCGACCGAGGCCAATTCGAAGCTTGCCGAAGAGGACCCCCGGAGACGACAGAAGGGCAAATTGGTCAACATTGTCGCCTTGACGGGAGGCATGAGTGTCGACAAGCAGAAGCGTCAGCTCGAGAAAGGCGCAGACATCATTGTTGCGACTCCCGGTCGTTTGTGGGACTTGATCGGAGAGGTTCGTCTGCCAATTTTGATTCTCCCTTCATTGCAGAGCTGTGCTGATTGCGTCTTTCCGTTTCTGCAGAGTGACGAGCTTGTTCGCGAGATCAAGGGTATGAAGTTCCTGGTTATCGACGAGGCCGATCGCATGATCGAGAACGGGCACTTTGCCGAGCTAGACAACATTGTGCGGTTAACGAAGAGGAAGGGGTAAGCGTCGAGACAGTATTTGCCTTGGTCTATGAGATTATGCTCATATGTTTCTCTTCCTACAGAGTCGAGAATGAGGCGTCCTTTGTTGACGATTTTGCCGGCGCGCGGGTCAACACGGACCTGATTCCGAGTCGGGAAGACATGCGCACGTTTGTCTTCTCAGCCACGATGAGCAAAGAGCTGCAGAGGAACGTCAAACGAAAGCCGGGATGGAAGCGGTGGGTGCCGAAGGGTGTCGACGAAGATTCCATGAGCAGTCTAGGTCAGTTGTGCTCGCTCTGCGCACTCACCACCCAACCAAGATCATCCCTGTTAACCTCTAGCCGTCACAGATGATCTTCTTGACAAACTCGACTTCCGGGATCCCAACCCGGAGATCATCGACCTGACCCCGGAGCATGGCCTGGTCGAGACGCTCAAGGAGTGTAAAGTCGAATGCCTAGTTGGTGAAAAGGTCAGTTTACCGTGGCTCTCTACACATCTATTGGTCGTGCTCTGACGTTGTGACATTTTGCAATCAGGACATTTATCTGTACCACTTCCTCCTGCGCTATCCCGCCCGGACAATCGTGTTCCTCGCCTCCATCGACGGGATTCGTCGACTGAACCCTCTCCTCGACCTCCTCGGGCTCAATGTGATTCCGATCCATTCTGGTATGCAACAACGTCAGCGTCTCAAGGCTCTCGACCGATTCAAGTCTTCCCCGACTGCCATTCTACTCGCTACAGACGTTGCAGCGCGAGGACTCGACATTCCCTCGGTCTCCCACGTTGTCCACTACCAACTTCCTCGATCAGCCGACACTTACGTGCACCGTTCGGGACGTACCGCTCGTGCTGGACAAACTGGTCTGGCCCTACAGATCGTCGCCCCAGAGGAGAAGAACACGCAACGCATGCTCATGGCAGGTCTTGGAAAATGTAAGCGAGGCATCAAATTCTGTTTATTCGCCAGGCGGGTCCAAACTTACAAGTTTTTCTCTTGTTCTCCTTTATCATCTAGCCGTCGACTTGCCAGCGTTGCCGGTCGACTTCTCAATCTTTGACCAACTCAAGAAACGAGTCGAGCTTGCAAAGAAGATCGATGCCGCTCAGCATCGAGCAACGAAGGAAGCTCACGATGACAAATGGCTGCGTGACGCTGCCGAAGCGATGGAGATTGATCTCGACGAAGACGAATACGAGTGAGTCCTCAATCTCATGTCTCGCTCGTGAGGTTATGAACAGGCAACTGACGACATGGAGGTTTTTTCGGAAACTTTTGTTGAATCAGTTTCGATAACGATTCGCCACAAGTTCGAACGAAGCGAGAGCGCAACAAGGCGCTCGCTGAAGCTCGTCAACTCAAATCGCAATTGCGTGACATGCTCTCGAAACCTCTCATGATGCGAGGAGTCTCAGCCAAGTACCTCACAGGTCGCAACACTGTCGGTCTCATCGATCAGCTCGTTACTGGTACCGGTACGTACCGCATTTCACTCTCTCTCTCTAAATCCATGAACCAGATCGGTTCGGGCGAAACTGATATCGATCCTTTTCTCGCCTTCTCTCGCCGTCTCCAGGTCACACACAACTTCTCGGAATGGAATCTTCGAGTGCTCTCGACGATCTCGCGAAACCTACTCAAGATCCCCTCGAGAAACGGAAGAAGAAGAAGGTCGAGCAGTTTGAGAAAGCGAAAAAGGCTCAGAAAGCGTGATTTTGAGGATTCCTTGCCACTCGTGGACGCATCGAGCATCTTGGCTCTGTTACCTAGTGCAACTTCGTGCAATCTTTCGTGCACCTCGTCTCCCGGAGCGAGAGTCTTTGCAACCTCGATGTTTCTCGGACTGTGAGATAAACTAGGGAGACAAACTCCAGGATGAAATTCAACGCGATCAGCGGATAAAGCGAAAAGAAGAAATCGAAAGTATCTACACGAGCGCGGTATAGAAAGCGAAAAGAAGATGGAAGAATGATGGGGTATAAGCTCAAAAGTGAAGAAAATATACAAGTGACGAAACAAACAAGGCTGTGATAAGATAGGCTTCGAGAAGCTGTAGGAGGGAAAATTAGAGCAACATGGAATGAACAGATGCGATGAACAGCGGTGAGGAGGAGGAGATGGGCAACATTCCGAAAGCGAATCGGATCGAGTCGAAAGACGAGAATGATGAATGAGGATAGAGAGGGTTCTAGATGCGACGTGGCACGAGACTGCCAGAACAGATTCCTCGAGCTCGATGCCGAGCGAGTGCGTCTCCTCGAGCGAATCCTTTGCCGCTGTGAGAACGACTTTCGAATCAGTATGGAGTAAACAGTGGAGCAAGATCTTGACGAGAAAGGCGCACCAAGGACACGGGAATGGTTTGTTTCCAGAATGGATGCGCTCGTGTCGACGCAAGTCATGGTGACGTACGAAAGAAGCGTCGCTGCAAAGCCCACGCAAGGAAGGAATCAGTAGCGCAACGAGGGCCGCGCGGGGCAGAGACGGGAAAAGGGAACGTACCAATCCTCGTAAGAACACACGAATGGTTTGTCTTCGAGGTGAGTCTGGATGTGACTTTCGATCGCGCTCTTGCGAGGGAACGTCCGTTCGCACCCCTCGATCAAGCACACGTATCGTTTGCCGACTTTTTCCCCATTCTTGTCGACGTGAGCTGGGAGGTGCGAGTACAGGCTTTCGAGGACATTCTTGGGTACAGAACTCCTTGGCATTCCCGGAAGCGCTCGCGGTCCAGGAGTGTAGGTGATGGTCGTCGCTCCTCCGGGTTCGCAGTCGTCATCGGACATGACTCCACTCGGGAGCGGAGAAGCATATGGCGAAGTCGCTCGACGGACTTGCGGTATCGGTGGCGACAACGTCGCGCTGAATACTGATTCCTGCTGCGCCTGAGGTGATTTGAGCCCTTTCGGTCGCGGACCAGGTCGCATCCTTCGAGGATGGAGACACGGCGCCGATGCAACCGATCGCAGTCGTTTCGCACGCGTCTCGGTACCGTCGTGGCTGTGTTGGGTAGCCGGCGACAGGATGTAATCGGGATCGTCATCGTGTTCATCGTCGCCGGATCGAGCTCGTTTCCCAGCGCCGTGGGCATCGCCACCACGACCAGCGCCATATGTTTCGTAGAGCGAATCGAACGTCTCGAGATTGCGATTGTATGCGGCTTGAAGATCCGAGGTGACCGGCTGCTGGTACAGGAAGCTGAGATCGACATTTTCGAGGTTTGGCAAGGCCGGCGGGCCCGTGACAGATCGTTGGTGCAAGTCCGAAGTTCTAGCATGAGTCGGGGTTGTCGGCACCGGGGGCACTGGCAGTGCATCTTGAACGAATTGCGCCTGGCTGTGAAGCGGAGGTGATATCGGAAGGTTCGGAGCCTGCGCTGCGAATCGAGAAGGGTACGAGAAATTCTTGGTCGCGCCTCCTCCGTACGCGGCTTGGGCCGAAGGTTGCCTATTTCGAGTGCGATGGGGGTTCACTTGCGGCGAGAGGAGCCCACTTTCGATGAACCTGCTCTCGGGGGCTCCGTACGTCGCGCATCTTTGTCGCCCTTGGCTGTACTGCAGGTTGACTGAGGTCGGGGCGGATCCATCGAGCGACAGGAACGAATCGATCGAATTTGCCGGGAACATCTCGGCAGAACTCAACCCGTCGCCGCCAAAGACCGGAATCGCCAAGTCGGGCGAAGGGTCGGACAGATAAGGGGTCGAAGGCGACGAGAAGCATGATCCGTCGTATGGATCCTGTACCATCCCGAGTCCGAGTCCTGCCCCGTCTGCCATCAGGAGATTGTGAGCAAACTGACTCGGGCTCTTCTTGACCGACTCGAACTCTTCCGGCGCCTCGTGTGCGAGTCCGAGGTTGTACAGGTCCGAAAAGCTGAACGGCATCGAGTTGGGCGGCTCGAGATTGATTGCGAGACCTTCCTGAGGCGAGTTGAAAGGGACGTGCGGATGAAGGAAATTCGCCGTGTGGTGCGATGACGGGGTCATCGGTTCAAACAGAGGATCGTCCGCTCGAGCTTGACGCTTCGCACTCGCCGACAGTGCGGAACACGATTTGGCCTTGTTGATCGTGCGGTTCGGGAACGCCTTCTTCGGTCTCGGTTGGCTCGTTGTCGATCGGTTCGCGTGCGAGGGCGGAGGCGAGTTGAGAAACGAGTGTTCGACAAACTTGGTCGGGCTACGAGAGGGCAGTTGTTCATTAGCACCATCGACTGCTCCCGATTCGACGTCGATTACGTTGTTCTTGCCGCGTCCGAGCGTCGTAGTCGGCATGTGGTCAGGGTACGGCAGGAAGCCGCACTCGCCGTCGCCCGACTGCAGATTAGCTCCAGGCTTGGGCATTGCAAAGATCTTGAGATTTGGGTTGCCATAGTCTCCCATTTCGAGCTGAGCTGCCAAATCTCCGACTCCCGAGATTCCCATGCCTAGTGGTCGGTCGTCGGCTGTGATTGTCTCGTCCGCCTCGTCCACCTCCTCGGAATCGTCGACTTGAAGATCGTCGGCTCGGCTGCCCGAAGCGGACGTTGCGACGAGCGTCGAGTCGAGACCAGTCGAGCTCGTGGGGCTGCCCAGGCTCAGATTTCCCGCCATCCGCGACGAGACAGTCCTAGCGCCGACCGGTCTCCCGATCCCAGTGCGAGGGGTCGCGGCGGGGCTGTCGATCGCGATTGCAGGGACTCCAGGTCGACCTGTCCGACTGTCGGTGCGGGTTTTGCCGACGATGAGCGGGCTCGTGAGGTAACCTCCGTCGGAACCGACCCCGATGAGTTTCGTGCGGAAGCGGCCGTCTCGAGTCAAGCCTCTGACGGACATGGACGCCGCGGTGCTCATGGGAGAGTTGAACGGCGAGTCGGGATCATAGGTGGCGTGCGAGTTGGACGAGGTCGATGTACCCAGGGGGTTGATGGCGGCATTATTGAGCGGCCGATATTCGGGAAAGTGGGTGTAGGAGGAAGTCGACGCGGGCCCTAGCGTGCGAGACGGGATTGGGCCCGGATCGCTGAAGATGGCGGCGTCGAGGTCAAAGTCGTGATCGGCGAGGTAGGACGAGGGATCATCGTAGGCTGACATGGAATCGAGAGACGAGAAAGTCTCGAACGAGTCGAGGTAGTGCGCCATGGTCGTGCCTTCCGCCGCGGGCAGCGCAAACGTTGGCGGTCGAGCGCTGAGCGTTCAAGGCAGAGGAAAGATCTAGTGGTGTAGCGTGACCAGTAACACAAGCGCACACAGAGATTACGAAAGGGACCGACGATGAGGGTCAGCGATGAGGCGCGGGGTTTCATGATCAGACGAGAGCAACAACAAACTAACCTAGGCTCGCCTGGACTCTCGCCCCCGAGATATGCGCTACGATGTGCTCTGCAGCTACTCTCACTGTCCGACCAAGCGATAGGATCGACCGGTGTGGACCGGGAGCGATGACAGCGGGTCCGTTGTGCTCGACAAGTTGAGTGATGCGCGGCTCTTCTGGGCGAGGGCGCAGAGACTGTAATTGGCAGGCACGAGGCGAGCTGATTGGCGTGTCCTAGTGTGAGGTGCGACTGCGGTGAGTGACGAGAGAGTTGGTGACGACAACCAGAGGTGGGAGAAGACAGCGAGTTGGCCCTGATAGATTCTCATTCAACTTCATTCCGCAGGAACGGGTTCGACTTGCCGTTTCCTACAAATCCTGCGCTCTAGACCTGATCAAATGCGGGAAATCGTGTTTTATCGCTCAGGCGCTCATCCTTGTCAGGCAGTGCTCCCGCTCCGAACCACTCCGATCCCGAGCGTGCAAGGTTCGCTCCGCACATTTCCCGCGATCGAAGTTTTTACTTGCCCAAGCAGTACATGCTCCAAATAAGTTCAAACAGGTGCAAGTCTTCTCGAGAAGATCCGTGAGTGATTATTCGATAATTTTCAGCCGCGAGTTGGTGCTGTCCCCGAGCGCTCGCAGTCTACGTCGTATCCGTGACCGCGGTCCTGCACCGCACAGCCACAGTACACGAACACGAGGACCAAAAAGTAACGATCCGGACGGCTTCGAGCATGCGAGCCTTTCGGCAGAGGATTCTCTTCTCGACCGCCTCGCAGATAGCAAAGGGATTCACTACTGTACTGCGAAGAGCCGCTGCGGACTGGACGCCTCCGAGCTAACGATGCTGACCAAACGTTTTTTTCCAGTCTACGGCGGACGTTCTCCCGGAGAGATGCTGGACGCACGGTGCGTGCGAGTGGTTTTTTCATTTCGGATCTGTATGAGGCGCGATCCTCGCTTCTACGTCGTCCGGAGTGAGTTCGACGTACCCTTTCCCTCGCACTCCTTTCCATCGTTGCACAACGACGGCCCACACCCGTTCGATCGCGGCTTCCTTCTCTCCGACTTTGAGTTCCCGCACGCTGCCATCCCTTCTCACTTTGTACACGCGACCTTCGTCTCGCCATCCGACCGTGTCTCCAAGCATCGCGAACAACCAGATCGGCAACGCGAGTGCTTCTCGCAACGCCCACGCCTTCAGGTACGACCAAGACGGTCCATCGTGGTGAGGCGGGTCCAGGATGCTCGAAGGGGCCGGAGACGAAGGCAACAGCGCTCGGTACATCTTCAAGTCGTGGTAGAACCACACGGCGGTCTGGACGGGCAGGAATACGATCGGTGGGATCGAGAAGAGGTGTCGAAGTGCGAGCGAACCGAGGATTCCGGCGACGAGACACTCGGTCAGTGGTTCGACCAGTGTCGAGGCGCTGGAGATTCAGGACAACCAGGACAATTTAGCATGACGAGATTCGAGCGGGAAGGTTGGGGAGAGAAGCAATTGCCTCACAGGACCATGTACTTGCGAACTCGGATCCAGCGCACTCTGCGACGGAAGTACTTGGTGAACGACATGGTTCCAACCGTGTTGCCAGCCATCTCGCCTCCCATCGCGTGACGCATTCCAAGTTCTTCCCAAATCGCAACCCCAATCTCGTTGTCCTCTCCAAGGTACTGACCGAACGTCGCGAGTCCCGGTTCTTGCTCTTGCGCAACGTCGCTCAGTTTCCCGTTCGCGAGCTTGCGTTCGGCGGCACGGATCAAGTCGGATTTCTTGTACAGGCACGATTTGCCCGTCACGCACGAAGCGATCTGGACTTGGTTGATCGCGAGGTACATTTTCGAGTGCGTCGAACACATGTACACTTGCTCGACGCGAGAGCCGAGCAGGGTATCCGGATAGACCGCGAACGGGAGGTGATGCACAAGTCCGATCGGACGGGACGAGGGCGATTGATCGCGAGGCGTGAACAGCGGTACCGAGCGAGACAAGGTGGTGGTTAGGGTCAGGACATTCGAGTCGAGGACCCACAGCAGGTCGTACTTGGCTTCACGGTACGGTCGGATGAGATTGTTGATCTTGGGGTTGACTCCGACAATCTCCTCGCCTGTTTTGATGATGCGAGAAATCAGCGTGAATTTTGGCAGAACGAGGACAAGGTTTCCTGTTTGGCACTGACGTACCTATCAGGAGCTTGGCTTCGACGTTAGGATACCGCTCGGTCAACTCGTGGACAATTGGAATCGCCGCGTCTGCCTCATCGGCGACGGAAAAGATGATCTCGAACTTGGGATAATCTTGCAGGAACGACGCTTCGAGGTTCTCGTACAAGTTCGTGTCGAGTCCACGCAACGGGCGCAGGATGGACACTCCAGGCGCGAGATCCGCGGGGAGAGGGTCGACTGGCGGTTCGGATGTCGGCAACCGTGCGTAGCGTTTTCGGCTGTTTCGGCAACTCATCAGCAGTGTACATAGCTCTCTGATGACACGAGAGGGTACCCACGCAACATGGAGACCGAGGAGGAAGATGGACCACAGGACAAGATACCAGGCGCAGAACGCACAACTGTGCACGCAGGGAGGTTAGGGAGAGTCTGCAAGCACTGCGCGAGACAAGGTGAGCTTGCCTGAGGAGGGTCGCCCACATGGCCCAGAGCGAGGCAGCGTGAGCCACGAAAGAGATGTCGCTGTTGATTCGGAACCGCTCTCGCCTCCACCACCCTCGACTCTCTCAAGTCTCCGCACTGCACGGGTCTAGGATGTCGCGCTCGCCGAGTCCTGCGCAATCACCTGCGCGAGACCGCTCAGAGGACAGCCCGCCGCGTCAGACCAGGAAACGGCAAGTCACGTCTTGATCAGTCTCAGCCCCCAAACCCGCCGACTGACGCTTCTGTCTCGATGATGCGAATCTGTTCTGCTGTGATAGGTCGCCCGCATCCCGGTCTCCGTCTCCTCCCGCCCGCCGTGCTCGTGCCGATGCGTCGCCTCCCCTCGCACCCATCTCGATCCCCCGCTTGCCCGACAATGATCCGGCACGCAGGAGAGAGCGCGAGCGACAGATGGCACTCGCGGCTACGAACGACGGTAGCCTCGTCATCAAGCCAAAAGCGGACCCAGTCGCCGAGATGAAAAAGATGCAACTCACCCGAGGCGGTGGTACCTACATCCCGCCTCACAGGCTGCGCGCCATGATGGCAGAGCAAGAGGCCGAGGACAAAGAGGGTGAAGGCTTCCAGCGCATGGCGTGGGATGCCCTCAGGAAGAGTATCAACGGTCTCATCAACAAGGTCAACGTAGCCAACATCAAGCTGCTCGTGCCTGAAGTGAGTCCCGCTTCGAGCTGCACATTCGACTTCGCGATGATACTCATCTTGTCAACTTCATCCCTCAGTTGTTCGGGGAGAACCTGGTCCGAGGCCGAGGTCTCTTTGTTCAATCCGTCATGCGCGCTCAAGCATCTTCCCTTCCCTTCACCCCGATCTTCGCCTCCCTCGTCGCCATCGTCAACACGAAGCTTCCGCAGATCGGTGAATTGCTTCTGAACCGCCTCATCCGCCAGTTCCTGTCGAGTTACAAGCGCAACAACAAGGTCCGTTCTCTCTCAGGTACACGATCGAATTGTGCCAACCCTGACTTTCGTGTTTTGGCCTTTGCAGCCTGCTGTCATCGCGACCGCGACCTTCCTAGGTCAGCTTGTGAACCAGCAAGTTGCGCACGAAGTTCTCGCCCTGCAGATGCTCGTGCTGTTGCTCGAGCGACCCACGGACGACTCTGTCGAGATTGCCGTCGCCTTCATGCGTGAAGTCGGATCGTTCCTCGCGGAGCACTCGGCCCGTGCCAACAATGGTATCTTCGATCGATTCCGTACAATCCTCAACGAGAGCGGGATCGACAAGCGAGTGCAGTACATGGTCGAGGTGCTCTTCCAGGTTCGCAAGGACAAGTACAAGGACAACCCGATCATTCCCGAAGGGCTCGATCTCGTCGAGGAGGAGGACATCATCACGCATCGCATCTCGCTCGATGACGAGGTGAATGAGCAGAGGATGCTCAGTAAGTTGTCGCTTGCACAAGGTTTTCATAGCAGGTTCCGCGGAGAGCTCACATTGCACTTGTTTCGTCTAGATGTCTTCAAATTCGATCCCGAATACGCTGCGAACGAAGAGGCCTACGCCGAGATGAAGCGCGAGATTTTGGGAGACTCTGACGAGGAAGACGAGTCGGGCGAGGAGGGCGATACCGAGGAGGGTAGCGACGCCGAGAGCGATGTCGACGACGGGATCAGTGAGCTCTCTCTCTACCGATCTCGAGACTTTGTCTCTCTATGCAACTGACAGGAGCTCTTTCGCTCGGTTTCTTTCCCTTTTCGCAGAGGCTGATGGAACAGTCGATGTGCACGATCAAACGGGCGCCAACAAAGTCAACTTGCAGCGCAGCATCTACCTGACCATCATGTCTGCCCTGGACTTTGAAGAAGCGACTCACAAACTACTCAAGATCGATCTCGGTCCCGGTCAGGAGGTGAGCTTGGCATCCTTCCTGTTATCGTCGCCAACCTGGCAGGTGACTGACTCCTTGATCTCGACAGCAACTCTTGTGCGAGATGGTCGTGCGATGTTGTTCGCAAGAGCGCACATTCTCGAAATTCTATGGTTTGATGGGTGAACGGTTCTGCAAGCTCAACCAGGTGTGGCAGACGGCATTCGAACAGCTGTTCAACGAGTTTTACATGACGATCCACCGAGAAGACACGAACAAGTTGCGCAACATTGCTCGATTCTTTGGTCACCTCCTCATGACGGACGCCATTTCGTGGACGGTCATGGACACGGTCAAAATGAACGAGGACGACACGACTTCCTCGAGTCGTATCTTCATCAAGATCATGTTCCAGGAGATCATTGAAGGCATGGGCTTGGTCAGACTGAAGGAGCGCTTCAAGGAAGATCAACTGCAACCTTTCCTCGGCAACATCTTCCCGCTCGACAACCCGAAGAATACTCGCTTCTCGATCAACTTTTTCACCTCGATCGGGTTGGGAGCTGTCACAGAAAACATGCGAGAGCAGCTCAAGCGTGCTCCTGCTCTCATGGTGCGTCCCTTTGACTCTGCTTTCAACAACGGTTCTGACACTGACAACTTCCATCCTCGCTTACAGATGGAACAGCGTCGTCAGCTTGAAGCGGCAGGTGCCTCGTCCGATTCCGACTCGTCGTCTTCGCTGTCTTCGTCTTCACTCTCCCCCTCGTCGTCCGATTACTCCTCCGACGACTCGCGCAACAACAGACGACGATCCTCTCGTCGTTCGCCTTCCTACTCTCGAAGCCCTTCGCCGCGTCGCAATCGAGGCGGACGACGCAGTGTGTCCTACTCGCGATCGCCGTCTCGTTCGCCGTCCCGGTCGATCTCGCCGCCACCCCGATCATCACGTCGACGAGGTCGCTCGCCCTCCCGATCGGTCTCTCCCGCCCGTTCAGATTCGCGTTCGCCACCGCCAAGACGGAGTCGACGAGACCGTTCGTACTCGAGATCTAGATCTCCACCTCGTAGTGGTACCAACCGGAAACCGGCGTACCGAAGAGGCGATTCGAGGTCGAGGTCGAGGTCGCGTTCTCCACCTCCTCGTGCAACCGATTCCAAACGGCGTTCACCTTCGCCGGTCAACACGGCACCAAAGAAAGATTTCGTGCATCCGGATCGAGCGAGGTTGGCTGCGGCGTCAGGACCTCCTCCTATGAGGAACGGAGGTGGTGGGCATGGAGGATACGGAGGAGGAGGAGGCAGAGGTCCAGGTGGTGCTCAGAACGACAACAGGCCGAAAGACAGTGGTTGGGGTTCTAGGCGTTAGTGAAGTGGATCCAGGCAGCTCCTCGGTCTCTCTTTCTCTTAAAAGCTGTGTACAGTCGTTGTGAATCACTTTGTACCACCCGCAATCATTCCTTCTCGGAGTCTCGATGTACCCATCTCGACTTGTGAATGCTCCAGAAAGAGCAAGCTCGGTTGTGCGTATGGGAAACGCTTGTTGCTCTTCTTCTTTCTTTTCCCGCAATTCTCGCGATTATGATTACAACAACTATTTGCAGAACTGCAAGCCAAGTAAACGTTCTTTCTGTTCAAGAGGTGTCCATCGCGGAAGTCCCTGAAGCCGCATGCACGACTGATTCGACTGGAGGAGGGTTCGCAGCTTCGGCGGTCGCGGCAGCAGCAGCATCCTAAAACGAGAACCAAAAAGTCAGCCAGGTGTTGTCAGGATTGAGGGAAGAACGTTTTTCGTGTTGACGCACTTCTCGCTTCTTGTCCAACTCGCGAACGGCCGCGGTATGTTGTGCTCGTTTCGAATCGCGATCGACCGTCAACTTTTTGATCATCTCTTCGAAACGTTTCTGTGTCGACAACCAAAAATTCTGTATTAGCTCACGAATCGCATGGAATAGCAGCAGCAAATGCAGTGCGTGAGAACAAACTTGCCTTGAAGATGGGGTTCGCTGCTTTCGCGAGTTCGGTTTCTTTCGACGCGATCGCCTTGTCGAGATCTCCCATTTCTTCCGCAAGGAGTTTGATCCGCTTCCTCGCTTCGGCTTCCTGAGGATCGACCGCATCCTCCTGTGCATCCTCGTCATCGTCGTCGTCCGAGCTCCCTCCAAACAACCCATCTCCATCTTCGTCGTCGGAATCATCGTCGTCCGATTTGTCCATCGCTTCGAGTCCCTTGTTGATCTCGTTCGCGAGGTCCGAATCGTACCCACTACCACCCTCTTCGTCCTCATCGTCGTCTCGATCTTCGTCGTCATCTCCTCTTGCCGATTCGCCGTCGTCCCCTTGGTCGCCGAACTGTGCGGGTGAAGAAGCGACCCCGTCGGGACGTGGAGTTGGAGCACCCACCGAGCCGCCATACGGGTTCGACTCGCGTTGAGGTTCGTACTCTTCGTCGTCAGACGGCACATCGTAGTCAAGCATCTCTGCAGAAACGAGACGAGAACGCGGAAGGGAAACAAAACACATGTAAGGTCCTTGCACCCAAGTGGACCGCCGTCGAGAGTTTTGCTTTCAGATACTGACCAAATTGCACTTTTTCGGCTTTCGCGTCTGCCTCGAGAAGTTTCTCGACCGCCGTTTCAACTTGTTCGATCGTCTGCGACAACAATCGACGGAGGGGAGATGTCGTCAGGTTTTGGGCAGCGTGCAGATAAGGTGCCAAGGGTACTCACCCTGCGATTGATGCGCCTTCGGAACCTTCGCTTCCGAACATGTTTGAGCGGCGGCGTGATGCCATGTGGGTAGACAAAGTCTTCAATGTTGAAGGTCCTGCCCGTCGTGACTTGAGCCTCCTCCTTGATCTCTTCCTCGACGAGGAGCATCTGGCTCACGTCGGCAACCTTGACCGTTTGACCCCCTACCCCGGTCAAACGCTGACTCTCGAGGAGGGCAGGCAAATCGACAAGTTTGGCTCCGTACAGCTTGTTGCCCATGTGAAACACGGCTCGACGCGAATCCTTGAACTTGAACCAGACATCGGGAGGCAGTTCGCGTCGGTCGGTAAGATCTTTCAACCTCGGAGCGATCTCGGGAGGTACCCTGAGAATGAATTGCTCCTCGACCGCGAGAGGTTCGTCTGGATCCGAGTCGAGTTCGCGATCCCATCCAACCGTGTCTGCCGGTCCAATGTGCGAGCTACCGTTCGCACCTGCTCCTACCTTGAGGCGCAAGCGTCTGCCGATGCCGTCCTCGCCGCCGCCTCCACCTCGAGCGCTGTGCGAACCTTCGAAATCATCGTCCGAGTTGTTCGCGAGGCGATTCACACGTCGTTGCCGCCGTGGTCGAGTCGCTGCGATCGTGCCGGACCCGCCCTGCATCGAATCGGATGTCGAAACGCGCAAGTGGACGAAGTCAGATGGGAATATAATTCAATACAATTGCGATGCATATGACTATCATGAACGAGGTTTAGGCTACGGGCGCAGCAAAGTCGTGACTCTCGAAGCGCGTCCATGTTCCATTCGACTGAAAGACCAAGCCAAATACGTTCAGAATGACACCAAGTGTTGAATACTCGCGAAATTGGCCCGCGGTGCGCCGCAGGGTGATGAGGAAAAATAAACGCGCGTCGAATTCGAGCGCCTTCACGCCGATCAGACATTCGCGCCCCCCTCCGCCTACGCACGCGACAGCTTGGCTGTCTATTGGAGCTTGTCTGCGAGCCAGTCGTCCTCTTCGACAGCCTGTGCCGTGGTCCGAACCTGCTCCGAGCAATTGATCGCGTTGTGAACCCGCTCGACGCGTCCGACAACTCTCGACATGGCCGCACTCCCAACGATCGATCTCGGGCTCGACTAGTGAGCGTGTCTTTTGACCACCTTTTCTCGAGCTTCGAGTTGCTGATCCTTGCGATGCCTCGCGACGCGCAGCACCGAGGATCTGGATCAGATCAAAGGTTTCCTCACTCGCTTCAAGACCCAACCCGGCAAATCACGCAATGGACACGATGACATGATGGCCGATCTCGACGACGAGCAAGACATCGAACTCGAGGAAGCGACGGTCCCGAGGCACAAATACGTCGACATTCTCGTCAGTTCTCTCGCTTCTTGCCCGCATTGCAATGCGCGTGTTGACATGCCACTTTTTCGTGTCGTACAGCAACGCGTTGCGAACCGAGATCAGGAGCGAATAGTGATCGACCTCGAGGATCTCATGGAGGCGAGTCTTTCATCTTTATCTGCCAAGCCCGAGCAGGTTCCTGACTCGTTTGCCGGGAACTCAGGATGGAGAAGAAGGCAGAGCACTCGTCGCACAGATTCAACGCAACACGCAGCGATACGTCAAGCTGTTTGCGCGTGCGATCGACGAAACCATGCCTCCGAGCACGGTTGACCTCTCGACCAAAAGCGACATTCACGACATCATGCAGTACCATCGCAACAACAAGAACGCACAAAACGAGGAGGCTGGTCAAGCCGTGTTCCCTCCGCAGCTCATGCGACGCTAGTACGTCGGTGTTGCCTAGACGCAAAATCGCTCTCGTCACGACTGACCTTGTTCATGCTCCCGTTAGCAATCTGTATTTCCGTCCGCTCCGTTCCGAACCGACTCTCGCGGTTCGACAGGTGCGCGGTGCACACCTCGGCAAACTGATCACCGTTCGAGGTATCGTCACCCGAGTGTCGGAAGTGAAACCGCTCTTGCAGGTCAACGCGTACACCTGTGACTCGTGCGGTGCCGAGATCTTCCAAGATGTCGAAGGCAGAAAAGTTACCCCGTTGGACTCGTGCATCAGCGAGGTGTGTGAGACGAATGGCAGTCGGGGTCAACTCTACATGCAAACGAGAGCGTCCAAGTTCACGCCATTCCAAGAATGTAGGATTCAAGAGATGGTCAGTCGTCGGCTCTGGCCCCGTCTTTGTTTCATGCTGCAGAACTGACCATTCATTGTCGACAGGCGGATCAAGTCCCGGTTGGTCACATCCCCCGCACGATGGTCATCCACCTCTATGGCAACCAGACCCGATCCGTTTCACCAGGAGACGTCATTCACGTCGGCGGTATCTTTCTGCCCATCCCGTACGAAGGTTTCAAGGCGATGCGAATGGGACTCCTCACGGATTCGTTCCTCGAAGCTCACCACGTGCACCAACTCAAGAAGCAGTACGAAGCGTTGCAGGGATCTCGCGAGATCGACGAGCAGGTGTACCAGGTCACGCAACAGAACAGCGTCTACGAACATCTCGCGACTTCGATCGCTCCGGAAATCTTTGGTCACCTCGACGTGAAAAAAGCGCTCCTGTTACTCCTCGTCGGTGGAGTCACGAAATCAGTTGGAGACGGCATGAAGATCCGTGGTGACATCAACGTGTGCTTGATGGGAGATCCTGGTGTTGCCAAGTCCCAGCTGCTCAAGTACATTGCCAAAGTCGCCCCGCGTGGCATCTACACGACCGGTCGTGGATCTTCTGGTGTCGGTCTCACCGCTGCCGTTCTCCGTGATCCGGTCACAGACGAATTTGTTCTCGGTGCGTCCGCTTCCTTCGCCTAGTCAAGTTGTTTCTCGTGGTAGCAACTGATTCGCAACTCGCTGATGACAATGATAGAGGGAGGAGCTCTTGTACTCGCCGACAACGGTATCGCTTGTATCGACGAGTTTGACAAGATGGACGAGTCGGATCGGACAGCGATTCACGAAGTCATGGAGCAGCAGACGATCTCGATCTCGAAAGCCGGAATCACAACGACCCTGAACGCGCGCACCTCGATTCTCGCGGCAGCGAACCCTCTCTACGGTCGATACAACCCGAAGATCTCTCCAGTCGACAACATCAACTTGCCAGCTGCGCTCCTGTCGCGATTCGATCTCCTGTTCTTGATCCTCGACACGCCGACGCGAGACGACGACGAGAGGCTCGCGCAGCACGTCACGTACGTGCACATGAACCGGGAAGCACCCCCTCTCGCGGCCGAACCCGTCTCGCCGAACGTCCTGCGCCACTACATCGCGCGAGCTCGAACGGTCCGACCGGTCGTGCCAAAGGAAGTTGCCGACAAGGTCGTGCGCGAGTACGTCTCGCTGCGCAACCAGCAGAAACAGGACGACGATCGTCAACAATTCTTCACGTACACTTCGGCACGAACTTTGCTCGGCGTGTTGCGAATCGCGCAGGCCGCAGCGAGGTTGCGATTCTCGGACGTGGTCGACTCGTGTGACGTCGACGAAGCGCTCAGGCTCATGAAGATGAGCAAGGCGAGCCTGTACGAGCACGAACATCGAGATCCGGCCGAGGACCGTTCGACGCCGACACGGATCTTCAACCTGATCAAGCACATGGCCGAGTCGGGAGCAGGTCGCGCGGACGACGATGACGAGATGGACGTTGACGACGACAACAACACGTTCAACCCGGTCCAAAGCATGGCCGAGATTCGCGAGCGAGCGTTCGCTCAAGGGTTCACGCAGGATGATCTCGATGTGAGCCGTACGAGTCTTTTGTCGGGTGCCTTCGGAATGCTGATGTCGCGGATTCTGTAGGACTGCATCGCTGAATACGAGGAAATCGGCGTGTGGTATGTCGACGAGAACCGCACGACCCTGACCCTCCAACAGAACGAGTAGATCCCTTGCTTTCCAACTTCTTCACCCTTGCGTCGCTCCCATCGCGACGTTCTTTTGTTGTCCCATCAGTCTTTGTCCACTCGTCGTCTGTGCTCCCGTTGTGTCCGCCTTCCCGCTCGTCATAATCTCCTGAACTTGCTCTTCCCGGTGTGTACTCGGATCTCTACCGATTTGCTTCATGTGTCTAGTATCTCTTGCGCCTCTACCCTGCCATCTCAATACCCATTCTGCTGTCCGAGCTGAGAATCGAATCCGTGTGGGAATGAAACCAAATTAAAGACAATTTAAATTAGCTCATCGCATATCGCATCTGTCTTTGCCTCCTCCTTCTTCTGTCGCCTTCTTCCAGCTCGAACCCTGCACTCTTGGGGTTGAACCAGCTATTGATACTGTGGGTCTGCTGGCGTCTCTTGTAATCGCTCATCGGCAGGGATCGTCGCCGTAACGCCCGCAGTCTGGCGGGGACTTTTGTTTCAGTGTGGGGGGGCCGGCCGCGGGGTCAGGCGAGTGGATCGACAAAGCGGTGCAGTCCTTGCTAGAGACTGTTGTCAGTTGCTGGTTCCACTCGAGCCGAGTGCCAGTCAACCACTCGTACGACTCGCAGCAAAGAGGTGACGCCAGAGCGACTTGACGCTGACCTTCTCTTTCGCACGACTCGCCAGTCAGCAACAGACCCGTTTCAACCAGCGAACCACATAAGGAAGCTCTCAGCACAGTTTCAAGTTGGGGAGTGAGGATGAGTGCGACTACGAACGGCTCGGGAACGTCGCCCGAGGTTGAATTCGTGAGTTTCGGTTTTCACACAGTGCAATGTTCTCGCCCGATTCATTCGATTCCTAATGTCGGTATCGTGAGGGGTGTAGGGTACTTTTCTGCGACTGCCCCATCAGAGTCGCACATTTGCACGTCCTGCCGATGCCTACATTCCTTCGAGTCCGCCTTCACGCCCAATTTCCCCTCCGCCGACACTCGCACCTTCCCCAGCCGTCTACCTGCATGGTCGACCTGCCCCAGTCGTCAGCAAGATGAGGCAAGGTGCACCGAGATTAGGGGGTCTCGGTCTCGGAGGCATCGTCGAACCGAGTTCTCATACGCCACCTCCTCTCCCAGCCCGCAAACTTCCGCCTAGCAACGCTATGGCGTCAACTCCTGCTGTTGGGCCACGTGCAATACCTCCGGTACCAGCCGCTTCGAAACCTGCGTCAGGCACGGAGATCCGAGCACCCAACCTGCCACCGAGCACGACGGCGAATTTCGATCCGAGCGCAGGATTGCCGCAAAGACCTTTCCTGTCTCCCGAAATGGACAAACCGACTGCTCGAGAAGGTGCTTTCGCACTCGATCGACCGAAATTCGAGGACGTGCTCAAGAGAACCTCGGACGATGAAGAGGAATCGCAGGAACAAACTCAACTCGATCGATCGCTCTCAACTGGAAATGACCGGGAAGCAACAGCTGCGCCGCAATCTCCATCGAGAGAAGGGTTCCCGTCTCCTCCAGTCGCAGAGCAGGACAATGACGATCTGTTCGACCACTTCAAATCTGCTTTAGTTCTCAATCAAGCTCCCGAACCTTCCTCGACGGCTGAACAAAGTGGAAAAGGTCTGCTGGCGGAGGATGAACCCAGCGACAACGATATGGTATCAGACGAATCGACTGGCGACTCTTCTTTCGCAACGCCAGAAACCGTGCCTGTCTCCGACGCTGAGGAGGAGCACATCCCTCGGTTAGCTTTGAGCGAAAATGCCGACAAATCATCTCAGCGTCCTGCTTCTTTCCAGGAAAAAGCCGAGGAGGCAAAGGCTGGGGCGCAAGATGAGGACGAGGAGGAAGAGATTGCTTTCGACGGACCAGTCGAACTCGCTGAGAACGACCAAATCGATGATCACGATCGAGCGCGTACTGCCGACACACTCGATCGAGAGGTCGAGGAGGATAGTACACCGCACATTCAGCATACGTCTACTTTCGGGGACCTCGAACGATCTTTTCCGCCGCTGTTCTCAACTCTCGCAGAAAGTCTCGCTTTGAGAGCCGACAAGACTTTTGCTGCGGAACGTTCGACAGAATCGCCTACTGTATCTGCAGCAACATCGGTCTACAACAGTCGAGAACCATCCGTGTACGCCTTGCATCTCGACGACGACGAGGGAGAGCACGAGAAGCACTCTGCGGCTCCTGCGGATCCGCCCTCGCCTACACGATCTCGCGAGTCAAGCCTGCACGAACAATCTCCATCCTACTCTCAAGGAGCCCGAAGTCTTGACGAGGCAGCTGCACAATATCCTTCACCACCCTCGTCTCCAGCTACTTCAGTGCACAGTTCGCTCACTCGAGAGGTAACACAACCTCCAAACCCACCCCCGGAAGATTTTCCCATCTATTCCTATTCCTCGAATGCACCCGAAAAGCATCCTCGCGATGAGCCCGAGTTCATTGAGCATTCAACGGATTCGCTCGGTGTTGACCATGTCACATCGTCAGAACCTCCGAAGGAGCCAGCATCCTCAGAATCCGAAGCTATGGATCGTCATGAGGATCGGCCTGTTCCTCCGCCGGCAAATACAGCATCGCACGCGCCTCAGCTCACATCTTCGCCTTTTTCCGACTTCAGTACGCGGGCCCCACGTCAATCTCGGTTCTCATACTCGGGTCTGGGACTTCGCATGCCTTCGTCGATCTCGCCCAGAGCCCCTCTCGCTCACGAAGCGGACCAGACAATACCGGCAGCACCTTCAGCCCGCCGTGAACAGACGGAAGCCGCACCTCAGGTCGACCTGACAGACAACGCTCGAGCAACCGAGAGAGACACTGTGCCGGCAGCGACCACCGTACTCTTTCCGTGGCTCTCGTCACCAAAGCATGTCGAAGCGCCTGCAGACGTCGAAGCAGGCGACGAGCCCGGACCTCTCGCTTCCAGAGAGCTTCCCTTTGCCCTTTCGAACCATGCAGACGATGGCTCGAGTCCCTCATCTCCATCCGCCTATGCTCCCTCCTCGACTATGCCGAGTCCAGAGATCTCGCGGGAACCACTCAACCGGGTCGATGCGCTCGAACCACCTCCACCTGCTTCCAATCCACCTGACTCACCAGTGCCGGAGTTCTCCACTTTGCCAGCACATGTCGCAAACCCGGAGACAGAGACCGTTTCACCTCTCGAAGTTGCTCAGCTGCCACCAGGTCAATCGACGTCCAAGGATACCGAAATTGTCGAAGCGCCATCATCGGCTACTGCTCCAGAAGTTGCGCAAGACGATACAGAGCAAGCATCAGCAGTAGGAGTCGCGGTTGACATTGGAACTGCAGTCGCAGGGGTCCTCGTCATGGGGGGTCTCGCAGTTGGGCAGTCGGCGTTGAGAGGGCTTGCAGTCGGATGGTCAGCGTGGAGAGGGGCCAGCAATCAGCCGGTACTGCCAGAGACTCGAGTCGTCGAGGTTTCGTCAGTGCCAGAAGAGGCAGAGAAAGACTTCAAAGACTACGCCCGACCTGTCCAGGCTTCAAGTCCAGCAGAGGAGAGTGCTAAAGCAGAATCTTCGGTCATATCAACAGACTGGGGAGAAGCAGAATTTGATGCTCCCGAGGGTAAGTCTCGCATGCTCTATCGAACGAGAACGACGTTCTGACTCTTGATTTTCTTATACCCCTTGAAGGATTTCTCGAGGAATTCAAGCGCGCAATGGCCGAAATCGGGGAAGAAGATCTTGCGGCCAACGAGCAAGCTCAGATTGACGCTCAACTCGCTGCGTACGAATCGGCGACTCGTCAGCACGTTGACGCAGTCTCGTCGCCGACACTATCGGACAACTCGTCCCTGTCATCGTCGTCGACACCTTCAATTTCTAGAATCGCTCGCTCGAGAGAATCGTCAGCGTTGCGATCTCAACCCGAAACAATCGACGAGGACAGCGCAGACGAGGAGGAACGCGAGCTAGAAGACCTCATGTCTTCCGTTTGGGAGTCCCCTGGGCGGCGGTCTCGAATCGCTGCCGACCTTCCTACCCGACATGGCTTTGCGCCTCCGCCTGGCTTGACTGGATCGTTCTCAGGAGTCAATCCTCGTCCGACGTCGATCTCTTCGTTAGGGTCAGTTCAATCGAATACTCCGCCTTCGACTCCAGCTTCACCTCGACAGCCGGCCAAGCTGTCAAAGACCTCGAGGTCAATTCTCGGGTTTGGTCGAAGCAAGTCGACCACGAAGCTCGCAAAGTCATCTACTCCACTTCCACCTTCTCCCTCTCTACCCGGCTTGAGCCAGTCGCAATCTAGTAGGACGTCAACGAAAGCGGCTCAAGTCGCGCCTGACCAATTGCGTGCTGCCGCGTCTCGGTCGATCAAAGCGCAGTCGGTCCGATCGAGCGAGTCCATTTCGAAAGCCGAGGACAAACAGTCACAGCTTTCCAACTCGTCTTCGCACAAGACTGCGGGTCGAAGGTCGTCAATCTTCAATTTCGGGAACGGAAACAAAGAAGCACCTCCAATCCCATCGATCGAGAGTCAAATCAAAGACACGACTTATATCAGTTACAGCAGTGCGAAACTCGAGAGGAGGACTTCGAACGCTTCGTCGATTTCAACGGGATTGTACGCTTCGCGAGATCCGTACCTCATTACACCCTCGGGTCCGACTTCGATTCCTGCGTCTCCTGCATCTCGAACAGGCAAGATCGATTCAGTCTCATCTTCGAACAGTCAGAACGCACTCTCTCGTACGGAAGATCTCGGAGGTGCTCCTCTTGGCAGACGTAAATCGTCTCTCCGTTCCGGTTCGGCGTACGATCGTCAGTCACAACGCTCAGCCACGAATTCGAGCATTGTCGATCGAGACACGAAATTGTATCGAGTCCGGTTCGGGAACGCGGTAGGAGGAATCGGGTTGAGGTCCGTTGCTGACAGTGAAGCGGAACGCGCTGGAGGTGATCGGTATGGACAACGTTGGGTCGGGATTGGGAGAGGCAGATACGGCAACATGGTCATCAAGGTCAGTATCCCCCTTCTCTTTTCCTTTCAAATCCTTCTTCGAATGGAACAGAGACTGATACGTCGGTTTTTGCGTTTTTCCCAGACGGACGAAGAGAGCGACATGGTTTACGCTGAACAAGTTGCCCAGATCAAGAAGAAGTGGAGAGCGTTCGGATCTGAACAGAGTCGAGATTGGGCTGCGGTCAGGATCGACAAGTGATCATAGCTCGAGCACTGCTGGAAAGGATATCATCTTGTTGTTGTTGTATGCTGCTGCCCATTGAGTGACATTTTGCAAAGCCAAATCTTACAGAGAGAAAGAAGAGAAAGTCATGCAGCGGATCGGGAGAACATCAAGACAAGAGAGTGAAGGAATAGGCAATAACGACAAAAGGGAGGAAGGAAAGCTAGTCGAGTACCAGACTCGTGAACACTGGCGATTCTTCCCAGGCTGAAAACACTATTAGGATAGTGGGCCGTGTGTTTGAGTAGGAGAGGGAAATTGGGTACCGACAGCAGCAGCAGCAGCAGCAGCTTTGACGCTTGCGCTCAACTCTTTGAGATCAAACGTCAAGAAATTCCAACCTTCCTCTTCACCCTCGACCTCTTCATCCTGTCCCTCATCGTCTTGTTCATCTTCTGTCGAAGAAGAAATCGTGGTTGCCGCTGACAATTCTGCACTGAGATCTTGAAGGGAACCTCCCGAATCGCTACCAGGTTCGACTGATATTGAATCTTCAAGTTCCAACGAGAGTCGACTCTGATGATGATGATGAGAGGCACTTCCCCTTCGAGTCGTTCTCTTTTCAACGATCGCCTCGACGACCCATCTGACTTCTCCCGCTTGCAACTTGAGATTAGGTTTCCCCGAACTGATCACCTCTTCGCCTCTAAACGATTCGGTCTCGTCGAGAAGAGATTCTTGTCCTCTGACACAGGAAATGGATCGAGGTTGCAAAGACCTGTTACATCTTCGAGTGCTTCGAGGAGGTTTCGGCATTTTGGGAGGTTTCGAACGTGGTGGGATCGGTAAAGGATGCGAATTGAACTGGTTCCTCTCGTTCTTGACCATGGCAGAGCAAGACAAAGACGATGTAGATGATGAAGACGATGCGGTCGGTAAGGGTTGCTGCCGAGTGAGTTCTTGTTGTTCTCGTTTGAGTCTTCGGACATCTCGTTTGTGACGTTTGATCTCGGCTTGTTCAGAAGGAGTTCGGTTCAACGGGAACGGAGTGGGTCCTTTCTCCTTTATTGTCGACGTCGTTGGAATGTCGATCGGAAGCGATTCACTGGTAGAAGCACTGCTCGAGATCGAGGACAGGTTCGACTGATCTTGCAGACTGAAATCAGGTCCTTCGAAAGGCTCGACCGTTCGATCGAGTTTGAATGGCGGCGATTGCGAAGCATCGTCTCGTGAGTCGATCGCATGATCGTTCTGCAGAATTTTGATGACTCGATTGATCTTGACGGTACCCCCTCCGAGTCCTCTCAACATGAGTTCGAGGGTGTTCAAACTCTCGTCCATTTCTTCCTTGCGCAACCCAATCAGATCTCCATTGTCCAATACTCCGAGTTCGTAAATTGCAGTTCCTCCACCTTGTACCAACCTCCATTTGAGTTGGGTTCGGAGTCGTTCGAGTCGATGTAACGAAGTCGGGTTCGAAAGTTTCAATTTGTACTCGATATGACCCGTCTCGTCGACTTCGGGCATGAGAGCTGGAAGAGTATTGCAAGGTATTCGAACAGTTTCGATCGAGACGACGACCGGGTTCTCGAGCGGCGAGTCAAGGTTCGGGGGGAGAGTTGGAGGAGTAGGTAATGTGATGGGTGAAGATGCCGAAGGTTCAAGGGCCCAACGAGTTTTACGACCTCGTCTCGGGTCGAGCGTGTTTGTGGCGGTAGAGAGGGTCGGGCAAGACGGAGAAGAGGCAGGAGGAAAGGGAGGAGTTGCGGGAGGAGTGAGCAACTGCAGCGGAGTCGTGGTGAGGGACCTCGATACCCATGGCTAGAAGAACAACTATGCGCGTCAATTTTGATCCTATCGAGACAGAGGAAGGGGGCAAGTTGGATCACGGACAGAAGGGGTTCGAGGCGATTCGGAATAGTTTTCTCCAAACATCGCCCTAAACGGTTGCGCGAGAGATCTATACAGCCTCTGCGTGTCGATCTCTTTGACAGATAGTGCGAGCGAGAGGAGGGCAGCGAGCGTGACAGTGTCAAGGCGGGCGGATGTTGTGTGGGGGCGCGATACGGCTCGCGGCGAGCCTCAAGAGCCTGCACAGGGAGCGCCTCCAGGGCGTTTCTGAATGCGTGTGTAGTTCTCCTGGGTGGTAGCTGGCACAGAAGCGTTGTCGAATGCGAGACGATCGAAGCGAGACAAGGCTGATCGACGATCCACCCTTGAGGCCGGCCAAGTGGCGAAATGTATGCAGTCGATGCCGTTCCTCAGGCGTGCCGCGTTCTGTAGTCAAGCGCGCAGAAGGGCCGTGATGTAGACGACTCGAGGTGGAGGCGTCGACTCGATCAGAATGAGTTCTTGACTCGGCGATTACAAACGATTCTCAAAATGTACAACTACAAGAGACAAATAAGGATTACTGCAAAGAGAGCCTGCTATGCACACACACACAAACATGAAACAACCTTGTCGAGTCTGTTCACTTGGACTCGAGAACCTCGATCAAGCTTGCGACGATTTTGTCAACCTTCTCGGCGTCCCTACGGATCGTCCGACTCTGTTCCTCAAACACCGTCTTGGTCTTGTCGTCGATTGGCAACATCTGCGCAAACGCACGTTTCTTTGAACTGTCGTCCTTGCCGGTCGCTGTTGCGGGCAGCGTCAGGAGCACCGATTGGATCGTTTCTTTCGTCGAGTGCAGCGATCCAAGGGCTGCCTGACGCGCGCTCGCGAGGGACCGAGATCGTTCCCGCTGCAGACTCGCGAGGGTACATTCTGCGAGGTGAGACTCGAGCGCGGCGATTCGGGTCGTCAAGTACAGCGTCATGAGGAGGGTCGAAGCTTGTGCGACCGTCTTGGGTGGCAGCGATGGCCGAGACGACGATTCAGGTCGAGGGGTCGACGCAGCGAGCGTCTTTGCGTACTCGAGCGCGCAGGTTTGGATCGATTTTGCAGCGCCGAGGTCTGACGCGGTGCGAGCGAGGAAGGTTTCGAGCGAAACGAGAGACGCGAGCACCGCGCGCGACGTCGAAGGGGAGAGCGCGGTCGGAGCCGTCGAGGAGACGAGGGAAGCGAGTCGAGAGAGGTCAGACAAGCTCGACCCTGCAGTCGGGGTCGAGGGCGGATGAGACCGAGACCAGAACGAGAAGAACGAAGACGAGGGCGAGACATGCTTGACTGATGCAGGCGTCGGTTGAGACGCGTCTCGGGTGTCGAGGATTGGCGTCAACCCTCGGACGAACCATTCCTGAGCACGCTCGGACTCGATCTGACCTTCCGACGAAGTCTTGCCCCAGTGTTCTGCGATACTGCCTCCGAGTTGTCCTAGTTTCCTGCTGGCGAGCAGCTTCTCGCGCTGCTCCCACGCGACGAGTCTTCGTCCCTCGGGAGTCGAGAGGTCGGTCGTCGGGGATTGCTCGAGGGCCGAGTAGATCTTGTGCCAACTCTCGCGCGCCTGTTCGAGCTTGATCCTGCCTCCGATGCGTTCCCGCACGCCCGCGAGTCGTTCCTCGAGTTCGACTGCAGCACGGTCGACTCCGCCGCGTTCGATGTGGGCCTCCCAATCGCTCGAGTCGGTGAGCGAGATCCCGCGCTCTTGGGCCTTCTTGATCGCAAACACCAAGTACTGCTCGGCCATGATCCATCCTCCATCGGCAACTGGGGTTCCCCTACTCGCGAGAGCTTCGGCCTGTCCGATCATGCGCGGACCTGGACCTCCTGAAGGGACAGCGAATGTTGCCGGACGGCTCACGGGGGACACGGTCGTGCCTGTGACCCAGTTCATCGAGATCCACGCGCCCCGGATGGCCGCACGCGCGAGTACGCCCAACCGCGGGTCGGTTCCACCTGAACCGAGATGTTTCCCGCTCCACCCTTCGGTTGCATCGGTTGCCCACTCGTCCGGGTCGTCCGCGCGATGATCCGGAGGGAGTGCGAGAGCCGAGTGTTCGACGTAGAGGTGCACTCCGACGAGAGAGGTGAGTGCAGCGGTGACGATCGCGACGGACGAGTAGACCGAGTAACGGAACAAGGTCGAGAAGAACGAGGCCGTGTGCAGCAGCGGTGAGGCGTAATCCTCGACCGGCAAATTCGTCGGAGGCAGCGGAGGTAGATCGGCGGCATGGGCAGCCCCTCGAGTCGCTTTCGATGCAGGTGTCGAAGCAACCGGTGCTGGAGCTGGAGCTGGAGCGGGAGCGGGAGTGGTGAAGGTCGGAGCGCGTTCTCGCAGGATCCGGCCAGACGACAACGCGCGGCCCAGCGGGACCCTCGCGAGCGCTCTCGTTCGGAACATAGCGTACGCCGAGTCGCGGTGCAGGGGTGAGCTTGCGATCGGGCGCAGCGGCGAGTGATTTTCGTTTCATCAGCTTGCAAGATTATTTTATTTTATTTCGACCAACCTCCTCACCCATCCCCTCTCCTGCTCTTCCCGCGTCTCTGCGAGAGCTCAAGGCGTTAGCTGTGCAGGATGACCGCTCGACAGTCGATCCTGCCCTTGTTCCCGCTGCTCGCCTCGCACGACCAGACCACTCGCCTCGACGCCTCTCTCTCGCTGCTCGACTCGCTGCCCCTCCCGACCCCACCACCCCACGACCCGGACACCCCGTACGCACTCAAGCGTCTCATCGCCGGTCTCGCCTCCTCGAACGAATCAGCGAGGCAAGGGTTTGCCGTCGCGCTCGCGCAGCTGCTCTCGACCCTGCCCGACGACCTTGCCGCTCGCGTCTTGCCCCAGTTCGAAGAGTCGACCAACACGAGTCGATCGGGACTCGACCCGCGAGAGGAACGCGACTTGCTTTTTGCGAAACTCGTCGGTTCGCATGCGTTTGTCCGTTCAGGCATCCTCGTCCGCCCCGAAGGCCTCGCCGCGAACCGAGGCGAGAGTTGGAAGCAGATTGTCCAGGGCTTGGTCAGCCTCGCCAACAAGAAGAGTTGGATCCGAGAACCAAGCTACTGGGTCATCTGTCAAGCGATCGACAGCTTGATCCGCGCACCTGGATCCGACTGGAAGCAAGACACGATCGACTGGGCAGTACAGAGGCTCATCAACGACGCGAGGGAAAAGGCGAAGGGATGGGGACCGGACAAGGTCGCCGTTGTGCTGACTCTCGAGGCTCACCAGATTGTCAGTTTTAAACCCAAGTTTCCTCTTTTTCTCCTTGTCGCGCCTCGGCTTGACTTGACCATTCTTTGCACCGTACAGGACGCGGACTACAAGACTATTCTGGCGCCCACCTTTCCTTCCGGCTCTCTCTTGTCGCGATCTTCCCTACCTTCACTCGCTCAGGCCCTGAGAGGAGCACTCCAATCCGCTTCGAACCCGTTCGGGGCATCCTCGAGCAGCAAGACTCCTCGGCAAGGCTCGAACGCGGTCAAAACTTCCAAGAACTCGGGCGCACCCGCTCCCGGTCAGAACCCTCACTTTGTGTGGAACCTCATCCTCGACAACTATTTCTCCGCCGATGCGAAACCACAGGAAGGTCGCGCAAGCTGGGATGATTTCTGGAAGGTTTGCGTCGATGGTGGGCCTTCTTCGCTTGTTTGCGTGAACCTCTCGAAAAACATGCCACTGATCGATAGTACCGCTTCTTGCAGATTCTCTCTTTGGCTCGCCGTCTCTCCCGCTCAAGGCACTCGGTTTCAGTCTCGTTCAATCGACGCTCCCTCTACTTCCCCCGGCCCACTTGACGACTCTCTTCGGCCCATCGACTCTACGCGTGTTTGCAAACCACTTGCGCAAGTCGCACTCGGTCGGTTCGGAAGAGAAGACGCTTGCGAAAGTGACCGAGAAACTCGCGTACAACTCGATCCCGGCGTACCTCACCGAACACCCTCAGGCCGTCCTCCCTTTGCTCAGAGTGTTGACCAGTCCTCCCAACTCTCACCCGGGAGCATTCGAGAACAAGTTCCTCGAGAAACTCGTCGCGAAATTGCCCATCTCGGGAGTCAAAGGTTGGGTCGAATCCCTCAAAACCTTGTTCCTCACGCCTCCCGAGTCTCTCGTTTCGGCTCCGACCACGACAACGATCTCCCCTGAAACTGGAGACCTCGAACATCAGACCGAGGAGGAAGATGCCAAGTCACTCGAGGCAAGCAAGGACAAGCGCGTGTTGGCAATCCGAACTTGGTCCCTCGACCAAATGCTGCACGTTGCGAGGAACGGTGGAGTCGTCAAGGACGATGAAGTGTTGCGCACTTTGACCGAGTTTTTGGCCGTCGTCGGATGGTTCGACATCAAGAAGGAATCAGACTCTGGAGCTCGTTCTTACGTCGCCGAACCTCGACTCTCGATTCAACAACGTCAAGCTGCGAGGTCTCGATTCTTCTCGGTCCTGACCGCTCTCGTATCGGCCCCGGCTGCCACTGCTGCTGCCGCTGCTGCTGCTGCCAGTCCCGCTACCGCTTCCGTCGCGACCGGTTCTGTCTGGTTGTCTCGTGCATTCGCCACGCTCGAAAACCTTGCGAAAGACACGAAGCACTTTTCGCTTGCTTCTGACGAGGCGCAGAACGACGACGATGACGAAGAACAGGAAGAGGTCGCGACACTCAAGACGCGGTGCAAGGAAATGTACGACCTGTTGGCCAAGAGTGGCAAGAAGGATTCTCAGGAAGACAAGAATCGACGCAAGGTTGCCAGGAGTCTCATTGAAGGTGTCTTGCTCGTGGCATGGGAAGAGAACCAGGAAGCTCTCGAGGTGCTCGAGGTAAGCTTGAACCCCCTCTTTTCATCCCATCGTCTTCAACCGTCAGAAATAGAATACTCATTCCGCGCTTGGATGGTCGGTGTGCAGCAACTGTCCGATCTCCTTCCCATGCTCTTCCCGACTCTCCTCTCTGCTTACAAGGCCGAAGATGAAGACGTTTCCATGGACGAAGACGATGAAATTCCCGAACCGACTACCGTGCTCGTCTCTCTCCTCCTGTCTCTCCTTCAAAGACCTTCGGCATTCGTCAAGGCCGTCTCGGCGGAAGTCGTCGAGGGATTCGCTGCAGAGATGGGTCAACAAGCCGTCGGGCTCTTGCTCGAGACTATCGCGCCGATCCCTGAGGAAGCCGATGCCGAGGAGGATGCGGAAGAGGAGGAAGTCGCGTCGGCTGTCTCGACCACCAGCAAGGGCAAGAAGGCGGCTCCTGCACCTGCTGATGAAGAAGACGACGAGGACGACGAGGATGACGATGACGAAGATTCGGATGATGACGAGGTTGACGAGAAATTCCGCGAGGAACTTCTCAAGGCGCTCGAAGCGGGAGGACTCGCTCCTCTCAACGACCACGACGGTGCAGACGATGAAGACGAAGACGAGGAGAGCGAAGAAGAGCTTCTCGATGACGAAGCGATGATGGAACTCGACGACAAGCTTGCCGACATCTTCCGCGCGAATGGAGGGGGCAGGAAGAACAAGAAGCGCGATCGCACTGACGATTTGCACTACCGTCTCCGACTCCTCGATCTACTCGAAGTCCTCGCTCGCAAGCAACCCTCTTCGGCACTCTTGGTACCCGCGTTTGTCCCTCTCCTCAACCTCGCTCGCTCGACCGCACCACTCGAAATCGAACTGCGCAACAAAGCTTCCAAGTTGATCCGATTCCTCGTGCAACCTCGCAAAGCGGCCGACTCGATCACTCCCGCTGAACCTGATTCGGCTCTTGAAGCACTTGAAGAAGTTCACGCTCTCGCTCAAGGAGTCGAGATTTCCGAATTCGCACCGATCGTTGCTCAGACCGCAGTCGCTCTCGCCAAGATTGCGCTCGCGTCTCCCGCTGCCGATGCGACGACTTCGAAAGCGGTTTCGACTTTGTTTGCCGACTCGTTCGCGCAGTACCTCTCGACGAAGAACGCCCGAACCAAGGTGCAACCCCTCTTGACGACTGAATTCTCGAAACGCACGCCTGCCGCCGCGTGGGGAATGTTTGACCAGGTTGTGCAACTCGCACGGGGTCAAGTCGAGGGAGACAAGAAGGCGACTGTCAACGCGTTCCGACGTATGCAAGCGTTCGAAGTGGCACAAACTCTCATCGTCAGCAACTTCAACCTCGTAAGTGTTTACCCACACCTCCACTCGAGCGTATCGAAGGTTATGACTGGTGACTGATCCTCGTCTTTTGTTCTTCGTTTCTTTTTCGATACAGAAAACTCCTGAATCGAAAGCTGCTGTCCTTGCTGGTATCCCAACGTACCAACAAGCACTCCACGAAGCGCTCTCGACTTCCTTCACAGCGAGTCCTACCACCGCGACGTTCGATGCCGCTCGACTCAAACAACTCGTCAAACACGCACTCGCTTCTGCTCGTCTCACCGTTCAAATGTCCAAGGGCGGTGCATCTGAAGCGGCTGAACGATGGTCCGTTCCTGCGTGGATCGAATTGGTCGATCAAGCTCGTTCGAACGAACGGTTCAAAGGTGCGGTTGCGGTACAAACGTTGTTGAAACAACTCGTTTCAGTGTTGGGAGGATCGATTGCTTCTTCCGGTAATGACGCGAAGAAGAAGACTTTGGCGGACAAGAAACGGAAATTGGCGACGACGAACGATGAAGCTACTCCGAAGAAAGTCAAGGCTCAGGCTCAACCCACTGGGATGAACGAGGTTGAAGTCGAAGTCGAGATGGACGAGGATGATGAAGTAAACCCGGGAGCGGTAGCGGCAGGAACTGAGACGGGTTCGACGACAAAAGGTACTCCGAATGGCAAGAAGGACAAGAAGGACAAGAAGAAACGGAGACGGAGCGAAGGAGGAGACAAAGCATAAATCTTCTCTCTTTCTGTGTTCGCCTCCCAACGGAACTCCCTCCACTTCAGAACCTCAGAATGGCCCTGAGATCGACTTTCACTCTTTCCATTGATCTTCTTCTAGACTATTGTAATCGATGTATCGAGAAAAAGGAGTTCCGTGTGCTCTCGCATTGCCCTTCTTTGCTCTCGGTCAGGATGCCAAGCGGGAACGAGGAGAAAGAAGAAAAAAACAGAACAGACAGCTTACAGCGCAAAAAAATTGGGGTCGCACAGAAACAATAGAAAACGGAAAAAAGGAGAAAGAGTGAGAACGTGATGAACACGAGAATGCGAAGAGAAAAAAACAAAACAGAGCAGTTGAGGAAGGGAAAGGAGTTTCAGTCCGAGAGGTTCTGGAATTGAGAAACAATGTTGGCATGCAATTCGTTGAGAGTCTTCATGATGGTTTCTATAGTCATCGAGAAACACAATGCGCGAGTCAGCAGTAGTTTCGAGGGGAGGAGCAAATCTTGGGGGTTTCCTTGTGGTTTTCTCACCTTCTCCCGTGGCCGGGTCTTCGAACTTCATCTGAGTCAATCGGTACCAGAGGTCCGAAGTCGATTCTCGAACCTTGTTCCACGTCATGCTCTCGTTCTCGACCGCCTTGACCGACAACTCGTAGTACGTCACCAAGTTCTTGAGCATCGCAGTCTAATCAAAAAGGAAGAAAGTGGATTCCTCGTCAGTCGGATTGACCATGGACAAGAGTAGGGAGAAGAATGAAAACTTGCCGTCTTGTAGAAAGGACAGTACCGGTCGTACGCCGAGATACCGTTCTGTTGCAAAAAGTCTTCCTTGATCAACCTCGCCACGTCGAGCGTGACCTTGTCGGCTTCTCCGAGCGAACTCTTGCCGACCAACTGCACAATCTCGGCCAGTTCGTCCTCCTTTTGCAACACTTGTTTCGCCGTGTTGCGGTAGTGCAAGAAATCGGGTTCGGTTCGTTCATAGTACGGTTGAAGGACTCGAGTGCTGTTCAAAGATTCAGACGTTCAACGCGATTTAGCTCGGATTCATCTGACGAGGAAGTTAGACGGCACCGTATTCGGACGGACTATTTCGAGTACGAGACGTTCCAATTGACGGAAGGGAAATGCTTGCGTTGGGCGAGCTTCTTGTCGAGACCCCAGAACACCTGGACGATACCGAGGGTGGCAGAAGTGACCGGGTCGGAGAAATCTCCTCCTGGAGGCGAGACACTGTTCCCAGAGAAGAACCGACCATATGAGGATTTTATTCAAGGAATGAGGCGGTGAGAGGCAAGAAGAGGGACTCACGCTCCAATGATCGAAACAGTTCCAGTTCGATCGGGAGATCCGAGACAGGTCGCTTTTCCAGCACGTTCGTAGAACGACGCCAACTTGGCTCCGAGGTACGCCGGGTATCCGGAATCGGCAGGCATTTCGGCGAGTCGACCCGAGATTTCTCGCAGCGCTTCGGCCCAACGGGACGAACTATCGGCCATCATGGCGACGTTGCGTCCTTGGTCGCGGAAGTACTCGGACAGGGTGATACCGGTGTAGATGGACGCTTCTCGTGCCGCGACGGGCATGTTGGACGTGTTGGCAACGAGGGTCGTGCGCTTCATGATGGGTTCTTGAACACCGTTGACGTCGATCGAGAGCTCGGGGAAATCCATCAAGACTGGCAAGTAAAGACACAGGTCAGTCAGCGTGCATTTTCAGACGCTCGTCCCGAATCATGGCGCGACTGAGCTCACCTTCAGCCATCTCGTTTCCTCGCTCTCCGCAACCGACATAGACAATAATGTCCGAGTTGGAGAATTTCGATACGGCTTGCGAGATGACCGTCTGCACGGTAGCGAAATCATCGATGGTCGTCAGCTCTGCCGAGACAGCCAAGACACGCTGAACAGGCTCACCTTTCCGCAACCGAAAGCACCAGGAATCGCGGTCGTGCCACCTTGCACACATGGGAACAACGAGTCAAGGACACGTTGACCGGTCAAGAGCGGGTAGTCGGCTTGGAGTTTGTCGCCAGTCGGTCGAGGAGCACGGACGGGCCAGAGCTGGAGCATCGTGTGCGAGGTCTTCTTGCCCTCGAACTCGGTCTCGAGCACAATGTCCTGAATGGCAAGAGACGCGTCGTGAGCTCGAGCTCTATACGGCACGAGGGAGGATACTCACGTCAACGCTGTACGAGCCCTTCTCGGCAATGTGGGTAATGGTACCCATCCCACGCGGGTTCATCATGATCTTGTGTTCGTTGACCAACGAGTTCTCGTACACGGTACCGAAGATGTCACCCCCCGAGATGTGGTCGCCAACTTTGAAATTGACGGGAGTAAAGTCCCACTTGATCGAACGGTCGAGTGCGTCCGTGTTGATTCCACGCGGGATGTAGATCGAGTCGGACTTTTCGGCGATCGCCTTGAGCGGTCGTTGGATTCCGTCGTAAATGTTGGACATGAGACCTTGAACCAGCGCCAATGGTCAGTCAGTACCCGCGCGAGTACAAGGATGCATGGGGGTCGTACCTGGACCCAATTCGACCGAGAGGGGTTTGCCGGTGCGCAAGACGGGGTCTCCGATGGTCATGCCCGAAGTCTCTTCGTAGACCTGGATAGTTGCCTTGTCTCCATCGATACGGATGATCTCACCGACGAGTCTATACGCACGCACGAAACTCGGTGAGGCTGAACCCCAACTGTGCGAGTGGGAAGAGCGAAAGTGGACTCACTCGTCGTGACCAACGCGCACGAGCTCGTACATGGCAGCACCGGCCATCTTCTCGCTGTCGCGCGCAGGAGAAGCTCGTCAGCTCGGAGAGGCAACGTGGGTGGAGGAGGGAGAGCGAGGGGACGTACGCAACGACGACGGGTCCCGACACGGAGAACACTTGACCAAACTTGCTCTCGCGATCCTCGTCTGTGTCGTTCCATGCAGGGGATGTCAGCTACGAGGAAGGGGAACAGGGGCGAGAGAGCAAGGGAGAGACGGACCTCGGATCCGGATCGATTTCTTGGCGTCCTTCATTGCTCCAGCCTGAGTGCGAGCGAGAGATCATGTTACAGGGTCAGTGCACGTCGCTCGACCGAAGAGAGTGGACGGGAGGCGCGAGGTGGGGTCAGGATGGACGGGCGAGCGAATGACGAGCATCATCGACCGGTCGCAACCTGCGCAGACGAGACTTACCATGGCGACGGAGTGAGCACTGTGAAGGGTGAGTAGGGTGCAAGCAGTGACTGTGCAGGTGAGCAGTCCCTGCGGATAGAGAGGGCTGCGAGCGTGCGCCGTGTGGAGCGAGCGGGCGAGATGATCAAGCTCAGGGGAGGTTCACCGGCGGTCGGGCCTCGGCGCGATCGGTCGCTTCCGTATTGACATCTGCGCTGCGCCCTCGCTCGCCTCCCCTGACCCGTTCGGCCATCCACAAACCCGCTCCTGGGTTTCGCGCGATTCTTGGGACCGGATCAGCACGCGCTTGCGCCGCATCGCCCTCGCGAGAGCCCTCACGCGAGATCGGATCATTCAACCAAAACATCCGAACACCTTGATCAACGTCAACCCCGCGTGCGATGCCTCCGACGCCCGGACGCCATCGAGGCAGCAGGCCTCAGATTCAGAACCAGATTGGCGAGTTTGGCAGGTGCGTTGGTCAACCAGCCCGCTCGCATTTGCGGGTCCCACCCGTTCGCATTGTTTGTCAGTCTGCTGCAGTGCTCATCCCGCCCGCTCGTGCAGAACTACTGGTATCCGACCTCCACGACGCGTTCAGCGCGATTCGAATGGGCTCGAAGACCCCGACGATTTCTTCAACAAGGCCGACGAGAGCGACCCCGAACTCTCCCAAGACGACGACTACCACCGCCGCGCCGCTTCGTACGCGACCGATTCCGACGCCGATTCAGATGGGCTTGGATCGATACCTCACTCGACCTCGACCACCGCCGCGAAGCACAAGGGCCTCCGTCATGCTCCTCGACCTGACAAGTTCCTCGTGGGAGAGGACCGAGGCCGGCAAGTTGTTCCCCTTTGCTTCATGACCATCCGAAGCTCATACCCTCATCTAATGATCGTAGGAAAACGGGAGTGTACCGAGCGCCCTTGCCCCGCGGATCCGATGGATTCGAACCCGTCGACGACTTTTTCAACTCGCCCTCTCCAACCCGCTCGACTGCAACCGCACAATCGACCGTGAGACGAACGGCACAGACGAGCAAGACGTCGTACGCCGGCAGCAGTCGCAGCGAGAGGACCGAGTACTACGAGGACGAGCAGGATGTCGAAATGTCGTTTGACGCCGACAGTCAGTTCGAACCAGGCCTTTTGGCATTTTTCCGAGTTCGAAACGCTGATTTGTCCTCGGACAATCCTCCTCCTTGCCCTCTCGTCGACAGCAACCACGCTCTCGCCGAGTGTGCACCAACGAGCTCAAGTCGTCACCAAGACGATCGTAGCCGGATCTTCTGCCACTGCTCGTCGACCCTCGTCCCTTCGACATTCGACTTTGCCCAACTCGCGTAGAGGTCTCTCAAAATCGAATTCGACTTCTTCCCCGATTCGTTCCGAGAGCGGTGACGAGCAGGATGTCGTCTCGTCTTCGAGACCGGAACGAAGAAGACTCTCGAGTTTGACTCGTCAAGATTCGGGACAGTACTCGGAAGAACCGTTTGTCGAGGAACTCGATCTCGAGAGTCAAGACGAAGGTGATAGTTCGACCCAAGCGGATCGAACAATTTTCGGCCAAGTTGACGACGAAGAGGAAGACGAACCTGATCATTCGACGGGGACGAAACACGGAGCACGCAAGAGTACCGCGAAACAACACGAGAGAGTGACTCACCTCGACAAAGGCAAGAGGAGAGCGATCGAGACGGACGACGACGAGGAACAGCACGTGTCGTCGACGAACAGCAGGTCGAAGCAGCGCAGGGAAAGTCGAGCGTCGTCTGCCGGACTCGTCAAACTCGACCGGAACGGGAGACCCGTGGCAGTCGCAGACAAGAAGGGCAAAGGGAAAGCGGTCGAACGGTCACCATCGCCACCACAGGATAATCAGGGTGATCCCGACGAGAACGGATACGATTATCCCGACCACGACTATGGAGGCGGGGGCGAGAGTGACGATCCCGAGGCCGCTGCGTTTCGGTATGGCAGCTACGAAGAGAGTCCGGAACCTCAACGAGAAGGTTCTCTAGAACTGGCAGTCGACGATGCAGAACCGGAGCTACAAGACGAAGACGACCAGGCCGAGCCGTCTCCAGGACCACCTGCTGCGAAAAAAACTAAAAAGACTACCAAGACGAAAGCGAAAGTTGTCAAAGCCGCACCGGACAAGAGTCGGACCAAAAAACGACGGTCAGACGTATCGACCGAGACGGTCGTTGCGAAGCGCGCGCGCAAAGCAACCCCGAACCAAGAGCGAGTAATCACTCAGATTCCACGCGATCGGGATCGTGATGCAGGCAGTGCTGAAGTCGATGGAGGTAAGGAAAAACCCGCCATGACTTTGCTTTGGCAGGCCCGACGAAATGATGCCCTGACTCGTAACTTGCACTCTACTAGTTCGACGGTCACATCGACAACGGCTCGAACCGCTCGAGTATTGGCGCAACGAGCGAGTCATCTACAAGAAACGAGCATCGGGAGTCGGCATGACGGCAATCGTACGAATCCCGAAGGAAGAACCCGAACCTTTGACGACCGTTGGCCGCAAGAAGCGAGCCAAGTCGAGCGCCCCGCCGAGTCGAGGAGCTGCAGCGCGTGAACGCGCGAGATCGGTCAAGTCGGAACCTATACCGCCAGACGAGGACGGTGTCGATGATATGACAGATCCCGATGGCTTGGTGTGGAGCTGGGAGGGGAATGCCGAGACAACCCGGCGTATGTTGCTTTGTCTCTTTTGCCTTTTTCTACCGGCGCCTCGCTGGCAGTATGGCTCATTCGCGTTGATTGCGACAATACAGGCATCGCATTTACGGCCAAGATGATGGATCCAAAACCGACGTTCAACAATCAGTACCAATTCCAAAAGATCTACCAGGAGCTCGACTATCTCGCAGGAGGGGTTCTCGTAATTCCTGTCGGCGGTCAGAAGTCGACAAAACCTGCCAAGGACAATTCCTATGTCGGTTCCCTGCTCGTTGCTTCTGCTTCTCGCAGCTCCTGACGTGGTCGCTTTCGGTTGTACAGATTTTCTTCTGTGTCCAAGGCTCAGTGTCGGTGGTGTGCCATCGGACCCGCGTATCAATCGGAACGTATGTGATCTCTCCTGCGATTTCCCTGTTTTCATGCACCTGAAGCTCACGCAACAATATTCTCTCCTTGTCTCTCTCGTTTGTCCGTTGCCGTTTATTGCTCCTTTTACGCAGTGGTGGCACGTTCTTTATCCCTCGCGGCAACTCGTACTCGATCGAAGCAACGTCAAACCGACCGGTCAAACTCTTCTTTGCGCAAGGTCGACGCGTCATCGAGCTCGAGGATGGTTCCACCCGACCCGACACGATTGAGAGCTCGCAACGAGTACTTCAAGCCGTTTCGGGCAGTGAACCATCGCGGTCTCAGCGACGGAGATCGCCGAGCGAGCCGGCACAGTCTGAAGAGGACGAAGAAGAGGAGGAATACGAAGACGATTAGGTCGTCGCGATGTTGACTTTGGTGGTCGCTGCTCTATACCCTTTCCAAGCTGTTCTTGATTGACCCATACATATGAATCGGAAAAATGTTGAATGATCATGCTAATTTTATTTCCGTCTTCTCGCGAATACTATGCAGTATTGCCACTGCTCGATTTGTGCAGCGTCTTGCTCGAATCTTGATGCCATGACTTTGTGCAGGAGAATGAGGCGAAGAAAGTGCGCGCGCGTCCTTGGCGGATTTTGGACGCGAGGCGCACGCGCGCCGGTTCCCGTTGTTTTTTTCTTGCGTCAAAAACGATCGGCGGGGTTTCCTGCCGCTTCCTGACTGGACTCCCACTTCCGCTCCACCTCACCTTCTCTCACACTTTCGACGCCGCAGGATCGACGTCTGTACGAAACAGCTTTGACACTACAGCCGCGTAGACTGCCGCTGCCCCCACGCTCCTTCCGACGAACCGACTCGCGAGTTAATCTGCAGATACCCCGTCTTTCAAGCCGACACCCACGAACGGTCGCGGGGGGGGGGGGGGGGGGGGGGGGGGGGGGGGGGGGGGGGGGGGGGGGGGGGGGGGGGGGGGGGGGGGGGGGGGGGGGGGGGGGGGGGGGGGGGGGGGGGGGGGGGGGG